>NC_059295.1:7195987-7205987 GCF_017591435.1 Portunus trituberculatus
ACGAGGGCCGGAGGCACCAGGGGCCAGTGACTGGAGAGAGAGAGAGAGAGAGAGAGAGAGAGAGAGAGAGAGAGAGAGAGAGAGAGAGAGAGAGAGAGAGAGAGAGAGAGAGAGAGAGAGAGAGAGAGAGAGAGAGAGAGAGAGAGAGAGAGAGAGAGAGAGAGAGAGAGAGAGAGAGAGAGAGAGAGAGAGAGAGAGAGAGAGAGAGAGAGAGAGAGAGAGAGAGAGAGAGAGAGAGAGAGAGAGAGAGAGAGAGAGAGAGAGAGAGAGAGAGAGAGAGAGAGAGAGAGAGAGAGAGAGAGAGAGAGAGAGAGAGAGAGAGAGAGAGAGAGAGAGAGAGAGAGAGAGAGAGAGAGAGAGAGAGAGAGAGAGAGAGAGAGAGAGAGAGAGAGAGAGAGAGAGAGAGAGAGAGAGAGAGAGAGAGAGAGAGAGAGAGAGAGAGAGAGAGAGAGAGAGAGAGAGAGAGAGAGAGAGAGAGAGAGAGAGAGAGAGAGAGAGAGAGAGAGAGAGAGAGAGAGAGAGAGAGAGAGAGAGAGAGAGAGAGAGAGAGAGAGAGAGAGAGAGAGAGAGAGAGAGAGAGAGAGAGAGAGAGAGAGAGAGAGAGAGAGAGAGAGAGAGAGAGAGAGAGAGAGAGAGAGAGAGAGAGAGAGAGAGAGAGAGAGAGAGAGAGAGAGAGAGAGAGAGAGAGAGAGAGAGAGAGAGAGAGAGAGAGAGAGAGAGAGAGAGAGAGAGAGAGAGAGAGAGAGAGAGAGAGAGAGAGAGAGAGAGAGAGAGAGAGAGAGAGAGAGAGAGAGAGAGAGAGAGAGAGAGAGAGAGAGAGAGAGAGAGAGAGAGAGAGAGAGAGAGAGAGAGAGAGAGAGAGAGAGAGAGAGAGAGAGAGAGAGAGAGAGAGAGAGAGAGAGAGAGAGAGAGAGAGAGAGAGAGAGAGAGAGAGAGAGAGAGAGAGAGAGAGAGAGAGAGAGAGAGAGAGAGAGAGAGAGAGAGAGAGAGAGAGAGAGAGAGAGAGAGAGAGAGAGAGAGAGAGAGAGAGAGAGAGAGAGAGAGAGAGAGAGAGAGAGAGAGAGAGAGAGAGAGAGAGAGAGAGAGAGAGAGAGAGAGAGAGAGAGAGAGAGAGAGAGAGAGAGAGAGAGAGAGAGAGAGAGAGAAAGAGAGAGAGAGAGAGAGAATGAAGAAGAAAAAATAAAAACAAAATACCAATCTCATAGCCACACACAGGACAGCTCATCTCTGCCAAGCTTCCTTCGAGCATCTGAAAGAAAAAGTGCGGTATAAAACCAAGAAGGAAACGCAATCTGGCCTCACCGCTCAGTATATCATCCAGTCCTCAATTAAATGTATGGAGAGACCGGCGGGCGGCAGTGGTGGGGTCTGGTGGGGGAGGACAGTCTCCGGGGGTGACAGAGGGGAGGGCTAATGATATACTGATACCATCGCTGCTTCGCCTGTCCTAATTTCCTAGATGTTATCGGGACTTTCATTTATCCAACAACAGTACGTCGCTTGAGCGGGGAAAGCTTGAGCGAGGAGAGTATATAGTCGGGTTGGGCGCTGGCCAGGAAGGGAAGGGAGAAGCAGGGATTGAGGGAAGAGGTGAGTGTGGAGAAAAGAACGAGAGAGATGGAGGAGGAGGAGGAGGAGGAGGAGGAGGAGGAGGAGGAGGAGGAGGAGAAATGATGTAAGAGCTCAGAAAGAAGAATGAAAGAAGATATTAATTAGTGGTAGAGAGAGCAAATGGAGTTGAAGTGAGTAAGAGACAAGAAACAAAAGTCATGTTGTAGACGTCATTAGCGTTGATGAAGTGTGTGTGTGTGTGTGTGTGTGTGTGTGTGTGTGTGTGTGTGTGTGTGTGTGTGAGAGAGAGAGAGAGAGAGAGAGAGAGAGAGAGAGAGAGAGAGAGAGAGAGAGAGAGAGAGAGAGAGAGAGAGAGAGAGAGAGAGAGAGAGAGAGAGATGTATGTATCTAGATGAGTCCTTGCCCTGCTGCTGGTTCCGTTACTTGTCACGGTGTCCTTCGTCACTAATATTGCCTGTACTCAAGAAATGCTGCTGTGTATCGCCGAGGAAACAAGGTAACTGTGATATTTTGCTCCTCTTTCTCTTCTTTATTACATATCAAAGGAAATTAAAGGCAGAGATAAACAGTGACTTTCGCAATCATTCATTATCCTTCTTTTTATCCTTTGTCTTCTGTTTATAAGATGCGCCGTTCACCAAACACGTCTCTCCACACTAAAAGAGCCTCATGCCCATCTAAACTAAGAGATAAGGACTCTAGATATTGATGTGCAGGAGGCGTCTAGATGTTGGAAAGGCGGAGGACAGGCTACCAGGAATCGTCGGCGGAGGAGCAGCCGCAGGTACTGTAAGTGTTGAGGGAATGACGGCATGATGGGCGTATCAATGAGCGGCGAGGTAAGGATCAATCATCGATACCACACGAAAGCCACATCTGTCGCTCTCAATGACGTTCTATCACTCTCCTCACTTCTCTTTCACGCCCCGACATCGCCTTGTCCACTCAAATAATTTTCAAGTCGTGTCCACAAGCAAGTTTCATGAGAAGACTCATATTCCAGACTTTCCAAACTTAACTTGATAATTAAGGATAATTGACAGACAAATTAGCTATAGCAATACAACATGAAATAGGATATAAAATAACGTGTATATGACACATTTATCGGAGGTGAGGAATGATGACTGAAAACCTCACTAAGAAAACAAGCCAGGCTATCAATTCGGCTTCGTACTGAGCAGCTCACGCCCCGAGAGCAAGTTTCTGAAAGGTTACAGGAAGTGCATGGTTGTTTCTGCCGTCACCTCAATACGAAGCATTATCAGTAATTGACCTGAAACAGGTGGCGGGTGCAGCGGGCGGAAGTGACAGCTTGGCAGCTAGTTGTTGGCTGGCCGGTGGAATGGTCACGTTATGTTCCAATCAGTCACGAGGGTCATGCTCAAAGGTCAAGCAACGCCATTCAGTGTCCATACGGGGTGACTGCAGCTGCAGGTACGACTGCCGCTGGTTAAGTATCCACCTAGATGACTTACCGCTGGTGGAGCGGTGGGGCCTTGATCACGGACACGATCCAACGCAATGCATGGTTGTACTGAGAAACGTGAGTGGCGGGCTGAGGCGACTGCACATTATCTACAGGCTGACAGCAACTGACGGGTCTAATCGCTACTAGGAAAGGATTCACGCCAGTCATTCACTAGCGTGGAGGAGTCGTCACGCGTGGTGTATGATGAGGAACCTTCCAGAGCATAGTGCCGCCACGTAGCGAAGTTTTTGAAAAGAAACATTATCGGTTATCTTAACGGAGTCTTTAATTACTTCACCGTTCCTCGCTCAGCTTCTTGACCAATCTAAATATATGATAATGGAGATCTTTACCGCCAGTATTATATACTATACAGGGAAAACACTGCTGTTTCAGACAGTTCCTATCCATCCTCTGGATTAATCCTGCACTGTAAGTGCTGCTGCACATTGCTTGGGTATAATCTGTTTCTGCAGTGCATTGTGTCTTGTTGGTACGGAAGAATAAACACACAAACTGCAATACATTTGTATCATGTGATCCATACGTGAGAGAGAGAGAGAGAGAGAGAGAGAGAGAGAGAGAGAGAGAGAGAGAGAGAGAGAGAGAGAGAGAGAGAGAGAGAGAGAGAGTGGGATGGAGGTCAATGGTCTTCGCCAGGGAAAGTCACAGATTGTTTGATAAACAACATAATTCAGTTGTTATGAACGCCAAAAATCTTCTTTCTAAGGCTCTTTGTCTCATAGATAAAAAGGTGGAAGCTCATCAGTGTTTCACCATTGCTGATGCAGAATAGAATTTAGATTATCACTAAAATCACACACAGAAAAAAAAAAATACTCTTGAAAACTGTGATAACTTAGATCAGTCTGCTAACAGCGGTCAACATTTGACGCTGAAATGTTTGAGAATACAAGTTAAGAATTCAGTCTTTTTGTTGCTTTTTTTCTTATGTATTCTGTTTTCTTCTTTTTTCTTCTTTTTCTTCTTTTCTCTTTTGTTTTCTTTTCCTTGTTTTATTCTTTGTTTTATCCTTATGTAATATACTGCTTTATATAGGGTCTCTCTCTCTCTCTCTCTCTCTCTCTCTCTCTCTCTCTTTCTCAGGTGGCAGGATGGATTGTATACCTTGTTATTACCTAAGAATTGAAGATGACGCCGCGACAACCCCACTTTTTCGCCTTAATCTCCGCTCCTTGTCTCGGGCGCGCCGCCACTCACTCACCCAGTTCCCTTATTTCACAGTTTAACAAGGTCGCCCAATTGAGTTACCTACAAACATCGAGGTGGGCCATTTTTGTAGCCTCGGCGGTTACTATACTTTGAGATGCGTCACTCTTTAGTTACCAAACTCTCTGAGAATGTTGGCAAAGTTGGGTCAATTATATTCATGTGATGCAGAACAATAGATGACAGCGTGAACAATAAATAAATATAGGTAAGAAAATAGATTTATAAAGAAGCAGGCTCTTAAATAGAGAGATAGATAGAATAGTCTCACTAATCAGGTTGTTAGTGCTAAATAAATAAAGATTTTATAAGGGAAAATATAGCAAGTGTATGAATAATGATTCTGTGGTAAGCGTGTTTTGCAGAGACTGCTATGGGTATAGACATGCAAGTGTCAAGTTCGCAGCTGTGCCCATCGTGTGTCTGCTGTTGTCTACAACAACATGGCTGAAGACATGGTTAAAAGATTAACCAAACAGGGTAATGGAAGAGACCCTGTAAAGTGTTCATAGTAGTTCTTTCGTTTGTAAACAAAGAGAGGACAACTATAACATGTTCCTGGTTGTGGGGACGTCTACAAATAAGACACTCTGGTTTCTTGCATACTACTGTATTTTCTGATGCTCTAAAAACAGGTTAATGACATTTCTGAAAGATGGCATAAATATATATATATATATATATATATATATATATATATATATATATATATATATATATATATATATATATATATGTATACTTGGTTGAGTGTATATCCGCCAAAGCGTAATACGTGGAGGTTGAAAAAAAGCCGCAATAAAATCACTATTTCTGTTCAAGCACTTGTGACGTTTCTGGACAAATGTGATCCCATCCTCAGACACTGAAACACGTGCAGAGAGTGAGTGAGGGAAAAAGAGTTTACCCTTCAAAGATCTGCGGAACAAAGAGGTCCTGAACAACGAAAACTCTTATGTACCCAAGTCTTAGTTAGCTTCGACACCTATCAAACCTGCCTGATCCATACAATTCTAGTAAAAGTAAATTTTAATTCCTTAGTCATTTGTACAAAGTAAAAAAAAGGTTTTCCTTATAAAAGCTAATAAAAGCTATAAAAAACACTATAAAAAACATTATTAAAGAGAAATATTTTTTTTAGTTTTTTACATTTTTATTAGCTTTTGTAAAAACTATTTTTTTTCTTATATTTTACTTACTACAGATGACCAGGGAATTAAAATTTTACTTTTACTAGAATCGTGTTGATCAGGCAGGTTTGATAGGTGTCAATGCTAGGACTTGGGTACATAAGAGTTTTCGTTGGCCGGGATCTCTTTGTTCCAGAGATCTTTGGAGGGTAAACCCGTTTCCCTCACTCACTCTCTGCACGTGTTTCAGTGTCTGAGGTCAGGATCACATTTTTCCCGAAACGTCATAAGTGCTTAGATAGAAATGGTGATTTTATTGCGGATTTATTTCAATATATATATATATATATATATATATATATATATATATATATATATATATATATATATATATATATATATATATATATATATATATATATATATATATATATATATATATATATATATATATATATATATATATATATATATATATATATATATATATATATATATATATATATATATATATATATATATATATATATATATATATATATATATATATATATATATATATATATATATATATATATATATATATATATATATATATATATATATATATATATATATATATATATATATATATATATATATATATATATATATATATATATATATATATATATATATATATATATATATATATATATATATATATATATATATATATATATATATATATATATATATATATATATATATATATATATATATATATATATATATATATATATATATATATAGAGAGAGAGAGAGAGAGAGAGAGAGAGAGAGAGAGAGAGAGAGAGAGAGAGAGAGAGAGAGAGAGAGAGAGAGAGAGAGAGAGAGAGAGAGAGAGAGAGAGAGAGAGAGAGAGAGAGAGAGAGAGAGAGAGAGAGAGAGAGAGAGAGAGAGAGAGAGAGAGAGAGAGAGAGAGAGAGAGAGAGAGAGAGAGAGAGAGAGAGAGAGAGAGAGAGAGAGAGAGAGAGAGAGAGAGAGAGAGAGAGAGAGAGAGAGAGAGAGAGAGAGAGAGAGAGAGAGAGAGAGAGAGAGAGAGAGAGAGAGAGAGAGAGAGAGAGAGAGAGAGAGAGAGAGAGAGAGAGAGAGAGAGAGACACGTAGACAGATATGTATGCATATCAAAAATCATCTTGCAAAACAAAAACATTGACTATTACTACATTCTTGAGCAATGGTTCCCACACTGGGGGTGAATTACTCCCTGGGGGATATTAGAAATTTTTCGGGGGTAATGGAGAGGTGACAGAAAAAATAAGAATTCTGAAAATGAAGAAAAACATTGCTGTACCTGATATTAGAAGAAATGTTAACTTACTCTTAGTATGCAAAGTTGTAAAGTAAACCTATGATAAATAATTATCTATTATAAATAATTATTATTTATTGTAAACAATAATTATTCATTATAGATAATTATCATAGAATATTATTAATTATGATTAATAGAGTTAAACCGAATAACAATAAACTTCAAAAACTAATATACAATTTTAGAAAAAAGATATATATATATATATATATATATATATATATATATATATATATATATATATATATATATATATATATATATATAATCTAAGTGTGTGGCAAACCAAAAGTATTCTAACAGGTATGCTTCAGGCACAATGTTCAAGTATTAATAATAATATGGTGGTGATTGTGGGATCGGGCAGACGGCCATGCGTAGGTTCGAATCCCAACACGTGCCGCCTTGAAACTTTGTCATTTGTCAAGTGGTTTGAAGTTACTTTCATGTCACCATGATACCCAGGTTCTAGGTGGAGGTATAATTGCTTTATACCAAAGATGCACTTGGGTGGTGATATGGGCCCTAATATGGGTACCACCATAAATAAAATTGCTTGCGCCGCTAATGGGTGGAAGCTGGACAGCGCTTCGCACACTCTTCAAGTATATCTACAGGCGCTATAGGCCATAACATGAAAAGAAAGCTGAAAAAGTTGGGAACCACTGTTATTGAGTATTGTTACTTTGTCTTTTCAATGTTGCTGGACTCTATACCCTTGCTCACTGCTCAGTTCAAGATGAAATGACTGAAAGAGTTATGGCACAACAATAATATCCTGTGGATACGCGTACCTCGGGTTGAGAACCCCTGACTTACACACCGAAGGATTGTTCGATTTGTTTTTAATGCCGTCCATGACGAGTGCTAGTCGCGCAGCAATGTTCGTATGCTCCAGTTATCGAGAGTGAGGAAAGCATTGGTTGTGATAATTTTTTCTTTACTAAAGATGACTTTAGATGCATCCCATCCGGCGTTTGCAGCACACATCTATATTAGAGCAAGGAAACATTGCCATTATATTTTCTAGTAATTGTTCTGAGGAAGGGTGACGTGATATTACGTAATGTGAGTGGATCGGTTCTTTTTAAAACTTTGCTTTTGTTTACATGGAAGTTATTCTTGTTTTTATGAAGAGCTACTTTGATCTATAGTTATGCTCATGCAGCATTGCAGTGGTCACATAATCTCTGAGAGAAAGAGGCGATACGCGCACAAGATGTGTCTACTGTGTGTGTGTTGAGTTGGCTAGGAGTAGGAATGCGTTCACAAAGATGCAGGTTCCTGCGTGCCGCGATGGCCATGGGTGTTGCAGTGACATTAAATACCTTCATGAGTATTATTATTTGATGGGGAAATGGAGATGTTTAGAATATATATACTAAGTATTACGTAAAAATGAGTGACATGCACCAGTGACGTATTAAATGAGTATTGTGCAGAAATCAATATTCAACATTATCAAGCAACATTACTGATCCGTATCAAAGATAGTATATTTACGAACGTGGCGTCACTGTCCAGATGTCCAAGGAAACTTTTGTGTGGGGATGGATGGCAGAAGGACAACTAGTTGTCTGCAGATAAAACATTTTTATAATAACTGAACACTCTACGTGATTCCCAGAGCATAATATATGCCATCTGTTCTGCATATCATATATAACTCTCTTTTATAATATCAATTTTCTTTGTATTTCAGAATAACATGAATATAAAAATCTATTAAGCGTTTATTGACACCATCACATCCTAACCGCCCCTTTGTTAGTGATGAGGCGCTTAGTGCATCAACTATAACAATTGTCTGACAAACTGGATCTGGCTCCTTACACATGTCCTGATAAACACATTGTCTGCGTATTGATGACGAGTGCACTTTGTCTTGTTCAAGCAAGGTCACATCATGTAGCAGCTGCTCGCCTCTTGTTCGATCAAAACGAAACTTTCAGCCAGGTCACCACATCCCGGTGTTCATATTTGTTGTCTTAGTGACTGACTGCCTTTACATGTCACGCTTCGTTTGTGTTGCAGGACTGTCGGCAGATCATGTGTTATTTATGAAGTAAATTACTATTTTCAGTGCATCTTTACTCGATATCATCTATATCTTACCGAGGCATCCACTCACTCAACATTGTCAGTAAAATTGGCAACCACATCAGTGTGTGGCTGCATGGCCTACGCCTGGTCCTTGCCGTGGGTCCTCCCCCCTCCCATCCAAGAGTTGCCGTCACGAGAGGGTCGCCACCGCCCTCTACTCTCGGTAATGGAACACCTTCAAAATTCTTTTTTTGTTCTTTTCATCGCTTGACGTGTCGAGCGCTGCCACTCCCGGCCATTTCCTAAATTGATATCCAAAAAATATCTTCCGCGATTACAGGCCAATAAACAAAGAGCAGCCAGGACTGAAAAAAATAGACGCAATTGCAAGATTACGTGGCCATTTTTTTTTTTATATCATCCAGAGAAAGATTTGATGTAAGTGGCAAAAAACTGTCCGAGATTACAGCTGTTGGCACTGCATTAGGCACACAGCTGCTAGGAGAGTGGGAAGCGGCTTCCTCTTGACATCTTACTCTTGGATGCTAATCTATCACACCTATCATGAGGTGACCATCTTCCACCGGTGCTTCGTGCAGGTGAGAGTAGAAGATTTATTATCTGGCTCGAGGGGAGAAGACAGACAGCAGTCACCAAACCACAGGCTAGCAGCGCGACAGAGGGCAGCTGGGGATGCGATCCAGCTTAATAGGAGATAAGATAATTGGAGGAATCTCACTACAATATGATTTGTAATTATACTTAATATTTGACTTTTGTTGATGCATCCATATGAAAGAGAGAGTGAGGATGGCGGGCCTTTGGAGGTAAGACGGCGGCTGCCCGCACTCTCAGGGCTGCCAGGATTTGATGTTATCACCTCTGATGAACGACTCGCTAATCACATTTCAATCCTGTATCCTCTCCCGACAAATAAGAGGTAGACTTATAGCTTTTTAAAAAGAAATGGTCGAGTGCTGGACAACGGTGGCAGTTCCAGGTGTTGCCTGAGGACACTCACCGCCAGGGTGGTAGCGGTGGTACAGGCGTCCCTCACCACACTACGACGTGAAGGACAGATTAGCGTGTGCGTGTAGACACGTCTACACATACACTTCACGGGCGGCAGGTGCTTCTTAACGGGGCCGTGATGCGACTCTGATTCAAATCATTAAGGTATTATTACGGTGATAAGAAG
>NC_059295.1:7210987-7215987 GCF_017591435.1 Portunus trituberculatus
TACATACACAAACACACACACACACACACACACACACACACACACACACACACACACACACACACACACACACACACACACACACACACACACACACACATTTCTCTCTCTCTCTCTCTCTCTCTCTCTCTCTCTCTCTCACACACACACACACACACACACACACACACACACACACACACACACACACACACACACACACACACACACACACACACACACACACAGACGAACTTGTTTATCGAATTCCTTTCCGTAACTTTAAGTTTTTGCTACCCAAAATAACAAAGCCTCCCAGAGAGCTTCCTTATAGACTTAATGACGCTTATCTGAGGCCATGACTGCTGAACAAAACTGTTCACTTTTCCTTAAAATTATCTCAAACTTAACAGGTAATGTGGAGGCAGGCCAAGGTAGTACTTATCTTTAGGAAAGGAGATAAAACTTTGATGTCTAGTCACAGGCCTGTCTGTTTAATTTCAATTGTAGGTAAATCAATGTTGTCAATAATAGCATTCCGACAAGCACAACTTGATAAGTCACTCACAGCATGGCTTTACGAAGGAAAAATCTTACCTTACAAACTTGATGAGTTTTTATAGTAAAATCTATGAGGCGGCAGATAGTTATGGCATCCTATACCTAGATCTTAGTAAAGCGTTTAACAAGGTACCATATCAGAGGCCCTTGAGAAATTTAGTGCGCATCGGATAGAAGGGGTAAGGTCATGGCTAGACGATAGGCAACAGAGAGTTGTAATAAATGTCTCTAAATCCCAGTGGCATGAAGTAAATAATGGTGCCACAGGAATTAGTTTGAAGGCCATTGATATTTCATATATATATATATATATATATATATATATATATATATATATATATATATATATATATATACATATTAATCATTTGGATAATGGAAGTAGTAGTTATGTAAATTTGCGGATGACATGAAGATAGGTAGGTTAATTGGGTAGGATTCGAATGCCATCGCCTTGCAGGCAGATTTGAATAGGATGAACAAATGGACAGACAGATGTCAAATACAGTTTAACATTAAAAATGCAAAGTACTTAGCAGAAGTAGAGAAAATCCACACTATAGGTACGCAATGAACAACGAGGTCCTGGTGGGTTCAAGGTATGAGAGAGGTTTAAGAATTGTTGTTAGTTCCGATCTTGGGCAAAAAAAAAAAAACCAATGTATAGAAGCTAGAAATAAGGCAAATAATATACCAGGATTAATTTTCAGGAGTGTTAAAAGCATAAGTCCCAAGGTAATATTAATGTTATATTTGGCGCAAGTCAGACTGCATCTAGATTATGCTGTACAGTTTTGGTCTCCACATTACGGGAAGAACATAGGTATATTAGAAACAGTGCAAAGGAGAATGACTAAAACTATACATGGCATTAGGGATATTTCAACAGAGATCGAAGCTACTAAATTTTGCACTTCTTAGAAAGACTTATGTTAAGAGGGAACCTGATAGTTGTCTTTAAGAGGTAAAGGGGTTATAACAAGCGGGACATTAGCAAAGTTCTTAGAATCAGTAGCCAAGACAGAACCATAAATAACAGATACATGCTTAAAAAAAAATTAGGTTTAAGAAAGAGTTGGGAAGGAACTGGTTTTCTAATAGAATGCTTGGTGATCAGAACGGACTCAGTAATCACGTTTTTAGTGCTAAGTCAACAGGGAGGTTCAAAAGAAGATTAGACAAATATATGAACCGGGATGATAGGTGGAATTAGGCAGTATGTTCATGCAGGGATTCCCATGTGTAAGACTGATGGCCTTTTGCAGCTTCCGTCATTTCATGTTGTTATGTTTTTATGAGCGATGTTCTAATTGGATCCAGTAAGTCTCATCCTACGTTATTAATCTAAGATACTTTCCATGGAGCTTCTACCGTAATCTTTGGTGCAAGGTCTTTTCGGGTCCCTTATCTTCTAAAAATCAGTCCTCCTTTTTCACTCCTCCCTCTTTTCCTCCCTCATTCATTTCTTTCTTCTTCTTACTTTTTTTCATGTTTTCTCTTCCGCCTTTATTTCTCCTTTCTATTCTTTCTTTTTCTTTGATTTCTTCTTTTAATTATTTTCGTGCTTTGTGTTTCGTCCTAGTGTTTGTTGGGTTATGACAAGTCCACGAAAGTTGCCTATACTTCTTCACCCTTTCTTAAGCACATTCATAGTCAATATATAGTCAAGTTCTTTGCCACACTCACTTGTACCGTATCTAAAATGTTCTCAGTCTTAATTCCTCTGATCTTTTCAAAATCTATCAGCAGGTTTTGTGAAGTAACTATCAGCAGAGAGGAGTAGAGATTATCAACAAAGTAGCAGAGAAGAGAAATCAAAGTGGAGGTAAGTACAGGAGTTATACTCGACTTCTAACCACGACTTTTAAGCAGAACCTTCTGTTTACTAATCCTGAAAGAAACACTCGATGACAAAGACCCTCCCAATTCATCTCGGAAGAGGGGTGGGGAGGGATACTGGGAACTTTCTAAATGAGCTTCTTTCCCACAGCCCTCGCCCCCTGACCGTGTTAATGAACCAAGACGATAATTAACAGTCAGTAGCGGCGAGAGCCAACCCGGGGTGGGATGTTTAGGGACGACAGGACAGGGCGTGTCGCTGCCCGGCGTAGGGAGGGTGAAACTGAACACTAGAGAATATAGTATTGCAGAGAGAAAGAGAGAGAGAGAGAGAGAGAGAGAGAGAGAGAGAGAGAGAGAGAGAGAGAGAGAGAGAGAGAGAGAGAGAGAGAGAGAGAGAGAGAGAGAGAGAGAGAGAGAGAGAGAGAGAGAGAGAGAGAGAGAGAGAGAGAGAGAGAGAGAGAGAGAGAGAGAGAGAGAGAGAGAGAGAGAGAGAGAGAGAGAGAGAGAGAGAGAGAGAGAGAGAGAGAGAGAGAGAGAGAGAGAGAGAGAGAGAGAGAGAGAGAGAGAGAGAGAGAGAGAGAGAGAGAGAGAGAGAGAGAGAGAGAGAGAGAGAGAGAGAGAGAGAGAGAGAGAGAGAGAGGATAGAAGTAATGGTCGTGCCGCCGTGAAGTAGCCGCGTAGCAGCAGTCACAGCAGCAGCCGGAGGCCCCTACCCGCCCCGCCCCATCCCTACCCGCCGCTGCCCACCGCACAGGATTGGCCGTCCCAGTCACGTGACCGAGGCAGCCCGAGTCCATCCATAAAAGGCAGAGGGAATGGGCGAGGGTCATAGTTCGGCTGTGTGGCGTCCAGAGCATGTCAGTTTCCGAGTGGCTCCACCTCGCGTCCTGCCAGGGATACCCACCCTTCATGGATTCCACTCAGCTAGATCCCACCGTACCCTACAGTGTCATGTCTCATTACGACCATACCAGTGCCGCCTCTACCTCACAATGCAAACCCTCCGCCAAGGATTCCTCCCCTGTGTGGCCCTCCTCCCTCACCACGGCCTCCTGGCACTCCGAGGGCCGCCCCAGCCCCTCCTGCTCTCCCATCAGTAGCTGTGAGAGTCTCGAGCCTGGGTCACCTGGTATGTGGGCAGTATCGTCTAACAGTCCCGCCTCCTGGTCCTGGGGCGCTCCTGGAACTACTCACCCCTTGCTAGCTGCCGCCGCCGCCGTCGTCGGTACAACGGATACAGCACCGGTACCAAAAAACGAGCGTCAGTCCAAGTGCAGGAGAAAATCTCCAAAGCCCGTCGGGCGTGACGTGCTCAGGAAGCGCCGCTTGGCAGCCAACGCCCGTGAGCGACGCAGAATGAACGGACTCAATGACGCCTTCGACCGTCTACGGGAGGTGATCCCGGCACTCAGCGGGGACCAGAAGCTGTCCAAATTCGAAACGCTGCAGATGGCGCAGACCTACATCTCAGCGTTGGTGGAGCTGCTGCACTAGCGCCGCCATGGAGGCTGCTTTGTTTCCGTTTTATCTAGTCAGGTGAGAAAGAGTGTTGTTTCCGTAAACCATGCTGATCATGTGATTTCAACAGGGCACTGAGTAGTGATCTGGCCGATGCGACTGCACCAAGCAGTTTTTATGGCAATTTGTGGAATTCAGTTTAATACACATTCACGCACGCACACACGCACGCACACACACACACACACACACACACACACACACACACACACACAGTATATATATATATATATATATATATATATATATATATATATATATATATATATATGTATATATATATATATATATATATATATATATATATATATATATATATATATATATATATATATATATATATATATATATATATATATATATATATATATATATATATATATATATATATATATATATATATTTTTTTTTTTCACAGACACACGTCCGGCCTGCATTCCCGAGGCAGCGCGGAAGGAGCAGCAGCAGCTGCCGTTGCCCTCGGCTTGAGTCAGGGTGTTCCGGTCCCCAGGGCAGCCGCGTCACAACGCAGCCATGTGAAATACAAAAGTATTATTATCCTATAAGACCTAAAGTCTCTACCGCCAAAGATAGTATTAAGGTCAAGCTCTATGAAGCATGTAATATTACAAATTAAGCATGTAATGTAAATATTATAATAAAGGCATGTATTATTATCACAAATAATTCATGTGTTTAACATATTTTCACACGGAAAGATTTTCTTTGTAGGAAGATTTAAATGATTGCACGGTTAGAAAAAAAATAAATGACTCAAGAAAAAAAGATCATCAATGAATAATGAGAGTTGAAAAATTTGCTTTACGTTACAGAGAGAATACAGATAAGAGCCAGAGAGAGAGAGAGAGAGAGAGAGAGAGAGAGAGAGAGAGAGAGAGAGAGAGAGAGAGAGAGAGAGAGAGAGAGAGAGAGAGAGAGAGAGAGAGAGAGAGAGAGAGAGAGAGAGAGAGAGAGAGAGAAAGGGGTGGGCAGAGAAAGGTTATCAGTCCCTTGCCCTTACTCTTGATCATAACCATTACCACCCTCACACCTTGCAGTTTTCTTTTCTTGCTGGTATTTTTTTTTTTTCTCAACCAAGT
>NC_059295.1:7225987-7273487 GCF_017591435.1 Portunus trituberculatus
CATTATCCGAAATTTCAAGAGGGGAATTAACAACATCAATCATATCTGGAAAATCAGTAAGCACAAGATGAAGACAATTCGGTGAAGCATGACTGGGACCGGTGATTAGTTGTTTGCAGTCTGAAAAGTTTGCATAATGCAGTGCAGCCAGGCCAGACCAGGCTGATCAGGAGAGCCTGACTGTAGCCGTTTCCTGTGGTAACCATTAACATCACCTACGAAGATAAATGTTACCATACTCTCTGATTCTAGAACATTACCAAAGCTGCCATTAAACAGTCATTATATTATCAAGATGAAGGTTCTGGTAGATAGAGAAAACAAAAACTTTTAAATTGGTCACATATTTTAATAAATATTACTTCATGAAATTCATGTGGTGGCAAACGATTAGCATCAAACCAAGATCGCATATACAAACACTTCCTTTGAGTTCTGTGTACTGATCGACGCCTAAATAGGACCTAGTAGTTTCTTAAAATCCGGTAAAAAGAACCCACACTCATATCATTTCAGGAACTAACTTTTTGAAACGTCATATTCATTTCAGGAAACAGAGAAATGAGGTAAGTTGTGTGGAAATCCATGAATGTTAGCAAAAAATTCTAACATACTTGTCAGCTAGGAGATTACCACTGGAGGTTTTTGTACCAGGATTGGTATCAACATCCCCATCTGATAATGAATATACTAAAAGGTAAAAAAACATGACGTATATAGACAGTCCACCTCTTGGAGGGGTTATATTAAGTGGAGCTCAAAAGAAATTATTACTAAACCAAAGTACAGAGCGTCTAGACATTTGAGGTGGTAAAAACACGTACCCAATTATTATACATCAAAATCACACTCGCTGTTTAGTTTCAATAGCAAAGACACAAGCACATACAATTAAATTCAGCTTCCTTGATTGCATTGTCTATTTATGAAACATACTTTTGTACCACTTCTTTCCTGTTCCCAAAAATACGGATCGGGCATGACTATGACTGCATCACAACACGCACGAGACAACTTTCACGGCGTCCATTAAACAATATAAAATACTCGAGCTAACGCATCTAACACTAACCCCTCGCCTCTTGCCTCTCGCCTCTCGCTCCTCTCTCTCTCTCTCTCTCTCTCTCTCTCTCTGACCAGGCCACAGAGATGATTAGTCTTGTCCTTAATTGTTTCCCCCTTTAATAATACAGAAATTTCGTTTTGTTAATCTGCCACTAGAACGATAAACAAAAAAGATTCCTGAAAACCCGCATGTAATTTCAGCAGAGATATTGGAATGCAATAGATATGCGGCAGAGAATTGTTTCAGTATAGTTTATGGTATTTATTATGAATCTCTCTCTCTCTCTCTCTCTCTCTGTCTGTCTGTCTGTCTGTCTGTCTGTCTGTCTGTCTGTCTGTCTGTCTGTCTGTCTGTCTGTCTGTCTGTCTGTCTGTCTGTCTGTCTGTCTGTCTGTCTGTCTCTCTCTCTCTCTCTCTCTCTCTCTCTCTCTCTCTCTCTCCAGCAGGGTCACGACACCATATACAAGTAGGAGTTGCAGCAGGATTCTACATACCTGTCATTTATCATTAAATATTAGGTTAAACGCTTATCTTTTTTCATCCTCGTGTGTGTGATTATATTTGATACACATGAACAAAATTACAGCCTCAAGGGACATGAAGATATGTATGCAAATAAGAGCCAGGACTACTTAGCCCCTTGAAGCTGAACGTACGTACGTACGTACGTGTGTGTGTGTGTGTGTGTGTGTGTGTGTGTGTGTGTGTGTGTGTGTGTGTGTGTGTGTGTGTGGCGAGATGGAGTGTGGGGTGCTGGTGTGTGTGGCGAGGCGTGAAGCCTATTACTGTAAACTGCCAATTTCAGTATCAAACAACATGAAATTTATAATATATTTTTTTGTGTTGTTGTATGATATGCATCCAGACATTTTAGCTCTGCATGCAACCTGAGGAAGGAACGAGAAAGTGTGAGTACCAAACACTTCTCGTAAGGTGTTAAGGTGCGAAGTAACCTTACATAAATGGTCGAGCCAATATTAAGAACCACAAAATTACTTCCATAGTGAGTTAAAGTTATTCGCAGATCGTCAGGCGATATGCTTAATCTGAAAATTATCAGCAGTGCTTTTTACTTGTCGATAAAAATCATGAAAATTACTTACAAGCAGACCGATGGAATTAGATCTTAAAGCAAGTAAATATTGATAAGCTGGAGACACCACGGCAGAATGAACTCCGGAATGAAGGAAATGCCTCCCTGTTCCCTCGCTGGGCACGGTTAGACCTCAATTAAGAAATTGTGGTCTTCGGAGGAAAAGAGTGATGGTGGTCAGGTGACACACGATGTGCTGTTCCAGGGAGACTCGCCGCGACGCACACTGCGTCTTTATGTTCAGCTCATGCTCTCCGCGTCACGAGGCGTCAGGGGATGAAAAACGCTATCGCTATTATGACAAGACATGATTTGGCTCCTAAATAAACAAAACTTATACACATAGATTCATTAATACAGGACACAAAAAAAACATGATTTATTTTTATATCTATTTTTTCTGTCCGTTAAATATTCATTGCTTAATTTCGTTTTGTTTCTATGTTTTTTTATGTTTACATGTAAAGTTGACTGTCATAGAGCATAAAAGCTGGCTAAAAGTTGGTAAAAAAAATCCGAAGAAAAAAGCTTGTCAAACGCAGATAAAAACTTTAGTAACATTACCATATCAATGTGTGTGTGTGTGTGTGTGTGTGTGTGTGTTGGTTGTTATGGCAACATTTACACCTGTGTGCGAGAGCATCAATGCCTGTCGTCGTGAGCGTGGTGGCAGCAGCACAGCTGCGTTCAGCTACTGAGGATCTACAAGGGGTGTTGGCATGGCGGACTCGTGTAGACTACCACACTCCTGGTCTCACAAAACTGACCGTATAATTTCCACAAGACCAATGACTAGGATTAAGACATTTGCAGGAGACGGGCGGCGATCCTCCCGCGCCGCTACGCTCACCAAATGATCCGCCGTCAGATCCCGGGGAGATTTACAGAATGCAAAATGATGATGTGTGTCACATAACTCGCTGCAATTAGTCCTAATGATAATGATATCCAGCCCTGTCACAAGCATTCCACTGTACTTAATTGATCATAGAGGAACACGCCAGCCTTCGACAACAGATTTCGGTCTTCCTTCCTCAGCGAGGATTCTAATTACTATGGTGGTCTTCCTTGCAGCAGTCACCCAGCGGCTCTCACCACCTCTGCTAACATTTCGCCAGCACACCCAGTTCTTCTCACCATCATTCACCAAAAACGATTTGCTTCGTGAAAAAAAGAAAAAAGCAATGTTGATTTGATACGCTTACTTATATGCATGGGGAAGGTGATGGGGACGATCGCTCCTGCTGGTGTTAGATGGAAGCAATGGCGATGGTGCTTGTAGTGGTGATAGTGTTTCGGCTGCATAAAGGCTATACAAAACATAGAGAAGTGGCGGTGTTGTTATCTTGTCGGGACGGAGCTGCTGCGGCAGGGTGACGTGGCCTCCTGGCTGGCTCATTACCAGGTAAACCCTCTTAAATCTCGCCTAATAAGTCCTTAGTAACTGGGCAATTATGTCGTGGACAGCTCGGTACCCTGGCCGTTCTGCACCTCCCCACCGTCACTACAACATGGAGAGCCGGTCACTGATGCGTCTGGCACTCAGTGCACACTCGTTTAACATGCAGCAATAGATGGCAGCACACTGCAGGGCATGGAGGGTCTATTGGCCCCCTGGTGAAAGCAAGCATAGTCTTGTACAATAAACATCTTGTAAAAACGTTCAAGTCTGCAGTTGAGATTTAGAGCCCAGGACAATGCCTCCCAAGCGCTCCGCTGAGACATAAACGGCTTAATAATTCAAAACATCAGCCATTATTCCTCTTGGTGGGCCCGACGACCGCCCTTCGTCCACACCTCGACAACAACACGGGCACATCATAATCCTTCTGAAACACCACATATTTTCAGGAATATAAAAATAGGACTTTTCTCTCCCTTCAAAGATTCAGCGTCTATCTCGCGGCTCTTCATCTCTGACTTGGAGTTGCAAAAGCCTCACTAGGAAAAGGTGGTCTGTTATAATACCAATCTCAATCATTCAATGGCACGTTGATTGGCGAGTAAATACTTGCCGTCTGCACCGTAAGTGCTAATGTTACCCTGGAACGTAACCTACGGTGCTTAATTTACGTTGAGTGAAGAGTACAACTTTTCAACGCATATCTGGATGTCGGAAATCATCCACAGTAATGCAAGAACACAAGATTCCTCAAGAGGCCACTCGACATATACAAGGCGTAGCTTGTTTACCTGATAGCCTTCACCATCCTTATGCATAAATAGCGTTAACCTCTTAAAGCGTTCTATTGTATTAGCGATTATCACGTGCCTGTTAAGGCTGTCTCGCTCATTCAAGAACCAGTTTCTGTCTATATTTTTCCAGGGTTTACATCTCTCTAACTTGAGGCCATTACTGTAAGCTCTAGCATGCTCATTTGCTGCAATAACTTTACATATATCACCGCTGCTAAACAGCTTTACGTATTTAAAACCTCAATCAAGCCAGCGTGCCTCTTATATCTTCCTGAGAGAGAAAATGAAGGTTGACTATGAAAGTCTCCATTCTTGAATAATTCAAGTTATCTCTCTCTTTAATAACTCACAAAGCTGCAGCTCTCACAGTGATGTGCACCTAGTGACTTGTTTATGCAGTTTCATCATGTTTATAGCGAGCATCCAACTCTCGCCACTCCACCATCATCTTGATACAGACTCCTGACTCCACTCACACTCTTTCTCAATCAGCCTCCTATCTCCCCCTCCTCACCCTTGCCACTCCCTTCAGCCTTGGGCACACCGGCGGGGGCAGGAAGCGTCGTGCCCGCGGGAACTCACGGCGGCCCTCAAGCGGCGGCGGAGAGCTGAGACGGGGTGTTGAGGTGATGGTGGTGGTGGTGGCAGTGGCTGTGTGGTGGAGCGGTAGTATGGCAGGATGGTCATTGTGGCGATGTGTAAGGGCGGTAATGGTGGTGTTGGTGAGGCAGGAGACATGGGTGAGCCAGGAGGGAGAGGGGAGCAGAGGAACGCAGCAGCACAGAGACAAAGACTGGACGTTTCCTTGGTGAACTAATTTCCTTCCAGTTCATTACCGGCCTAGGGGATGGTATAATAGGAACACCGATTTATTTGCCTGACGTGACTGCAATTATTTTTCTCGGGACTTGGACAAGAGAGCCAGGCGGGGCCTTTACTTACACCTTTTATCTCTGTAACGCAAGAGGCGGGTAGGGAGGCGTGGCGGGCAGGGAAAGACTGAGTACACAAGGCTCCCTTAGGTGGCGGTGGGATGTGGTACCTTTCTCCAGAGCGGCGATGTGTGGGATGTGTGAGTCTGGTGTGTGCCTGAGCGGGACGAGTGTGGTGAGGTGCGGTAAGGGCGGATGAGGCGTGGCGGGTGCGTGGCGGCTGTGGTAGGCCTCTTTGGGTGGTAGAAACGTTGCGGCCACAAAACTCCCTGTCCATTGTAATTACTTTCCGTCAAGTCCCGCCCATGACGCGCCGCTACCTGCACACGAGGCTCGGCTTTATACAAGGGTTGTGGTAGAATATTAATTCATACTTTCGTGAACGTTCTTGACAGCTTCTTCTCCGTGTATCCTGAAGGAGAAGGGTGGAAGAAGGAAGTGAAGCTTGCGGCTGAAAAAAAAAACTTGCATAGAAGAAGAAAATATGGAGATAAAGAGGTAGAAGGGGCGGGAACCTGGTGCACAAGAAAAAAAAATACGTCCACAGAGAGAGAGAAAGAAGATGAAACAAAGAGAAAAAAGAGGATTAGGATAAAGAAGAGGAAGAGGTAGGTGGAGCTGGTAGAGGAGCGGGCGAGGCGAGGCAAGATGTAGCAATAGTCGGGTCTGACAGAGGAGGAAGGGGCGAGGGCGACCTGTCCGCCCCTCCATACGTCACATTATGGGCCCAGGAGACTACGGGGTCTGGTCGGACATGTCAATAAAAATAATTCCGTCTGAGGTTGTAAATCTGTCACAACACACTATTTGGCGTCTATGTGTGTCATCTCCGTGGCGACACTCCAGAGCTAGATGGAAAAAATTAGCGTCGGATACGGTGAAGGGAGGAACAAGGCAGGCTTCTGGAGTTACATGAGGGACCTTGTCATTGGCCGCACCGACACAGATATTGTCACCATCACACCCTCAATTGTAGCGTCATTATGTCGCTGCAGCTTCCCTCTGCAACACAACGCAGGCACAGAGGAAACAGCCGATAAAGGAAGGGAACAGGTGTAGGGGTCGTGAAAATATGTGATAACGCTCTGATTGCTGACAGATGACAACCTTCATCCGTGAACGACAAATGACAACAGGTGTCAGTCACTAAACTCAAATTTGTACTTGTTCGTTTTTGCCTCGACCTTTTCTCTACTCTTTCCAAGTACTCCTCTCCTATTCTGTCACCCGATGCCATCCTCCTGTTGTTATGTCGCTCACTCCTGCAGCAGCTGTCGCCGCGTTCTTTTCTTCACCTGTCCGCCCCCACAAGTTCCCCAAAGTCAACAGTACCTTCGATGTCCTTTTTGTAGCGAACAATGGCGGGCCGTCCTCCCCTCTATACGCCCTCTGACCAGTGTCCCTTTTTGGCCGCGACGCCACTCGCCTGGTGCGGTGGACGACTGTCAGGTGATGGGTCACACACGCCAAGTCGGTCACAGGCACTGCCCTGAGGCATACTGGCTTGTAACGGGAAATACGGGTAATCAGAAACACAGGCGCCATCTAACCTTGGATTAGATTAAAGAATACCTCAGCCCGACGCCAGAGTATGTATGAGGCGCTGCAGCCGTCACTGCAGGTGCAGGAGGTAACTGCTCCTGAGTTACGACTACTGGACACTCTATCATCGCTGTGTCGCGCCCTTAACTGCCTCACAACAAAAGATTCACGGATGAATTAGACTTTCTTTCTTCCATCATGTTTAATAAATTACATTACCTTTTTCTATTGTGGAAACTCGTTACATCGAACAACAAATTAAGCCCAACAATAGGCTGTTGCTCGCGTCCAGGTCATTTACCACAATCTAGACAATTATCGATGGTCATGGGGCGTGCGTGTCCACCTCCCAGCAAGGTGCCGCGCCCCCGTTCCTTGCCGCCCCGCTCGCACGGTGAAGATGGTGCTGCCGCGTTACATTTGGTCTCCGGAGCCTGGTGGATAAACGCTCGACACACAAGAACGCGAGTTAATCTAAAGTGGAAGCAGCTGGATTCATAATAATAGAAAATTCTACTTAAGATAATCTTTGAATGGAGCATATCCATCTCCAGAAGGTACTTAATCCGGAATTCGAGCATATACTTCTGTACCAGTAGCGTGCACGACTCCACACTCTGAAATTAAATGAAGTAAGTGAGGATTTACGACGTGTTCGATAACATGGTGGTGGCGAATCCGTCCACGCCCTTAGGTCACTAATTGGACTGGAGGTGGGAGGAGAGAGACAGGAATAGGGCTGGTCTGGGGCGCAGGGTCTTCTCAGTGGGCGGACCAAAACATTAAGCGGCCTACAATCGCCTCCACCGCGCGCTTCCCGCCCCGCCATTGAGGTTGTAAATGAGCGGAGAATGAGGTACAATGAGACGGCCGACGACCCCCCACGGCTCCCGGCGACATCCTCCTTGCCTGGACGACGCGCATCTCCTCTAGTCCCTAATCCTTGCCTCGAGCTGCTCCCTCGCCTCACCTCCAAGCTGAGACGCTCTGATAGGGGGGAGGAGGGTAGATGGGGAGGTTTCCTTTGTGCACAGCTAAACTATCAGAATTGTGGTGAGGGAATGCAGGCAGACATAACCAGTGAAAGCCAGTCGCCGGCCACTCCGAGGCCAGCGAGGAGCATACATGGAGATAGAGAGAAAGACAAAATACTAAAAATATAAGGTAAATGCAACGACAATACAGGCAAGACTGAAAAAAAAAAAATTGCATCTTGAGAAGCACTAATAACAGCGACTACGACAACAAAAGATAATCAACAAAAAGACAGCAACACAAAAAGATATAAAGCATGACGAGCAGCAGCTGGAAAAAGAAGAAGGTATATATCACCATCATAATATAACATATCTACACGCACAAGAAAGGACGCCAGGAAAACACTCAATTTATGGTAACGAAGGAGAGAACTGAAGCACACGGCAGGCAACGAACACATCCAAGACACTGCAGCAGCCATGAGCGAGAACTGCGGCAACAATCCTGATAACAGACAACAACCAGCACTAACACTACTGCGCATTAGGAGAGACACACAGGATTCCTTCACTAAACTGCTTTCTCGACAGTCGGACAGACAGACCTACAGATAACCTTAAGGCAACCCCTGCTCACGGCAACATTAGAACCCTTTCATGTTTGTATCTTTTCTCTATATGGAACTGAGGCTCGAGTCTTTGGGCGTTATCTTCGCCAAAATTCCCCTGTCGGTAATGAACCATGCCTGTTTCCGGACAGTGACGATGGCGATAATGTCTATAGATAACTAATACAAGCAGACTTCATAACTGCAGGTGATAATTATTGTGGCCATGGTGCATTAGGGATGGAGGGAGGGATGGCCAGAGGGTAGGATGGTTGTTATGGAAGAGGGAGGATCAGGTAGGCCAGGGAAGCACCAGGCACGACGGCTTCCCACCCGACGCCCGAAGTGGTGCAGGCTGCTGCTTTTTGCCACGTGGGCCGCTGACGGTGTGACGCAGAGATGCCCGCCCTTATGATGGATCTGCCGGTTGACGGAGCTAAACACAGGTCACATGAGAGAGAGAGAGAGAGAGAGAGAGAGAGAGAGAGAGAGAGAGAGAGAGAGAGAGAGAGAGAGAGAGAGAGAGAGAGAGAGAGAGAGAGAGAGAGAGATGGAGGAGGGAGGAGATATTTGTGTTTATGAGGGCGAGGAGCAATGGTGGTGTTAGTGGTGGTGGTGGTGGTGGTGGTAGTAGCTCAGTGCAACCGTCATGTTAATGACAGTAATAGTAGTAGTAGTAGTAGTAGTAGTAGTAGTTGTAGTAGTAGTAGTAGTAGTAGTAGTAGTAGTAGTAGTAGTAGTAGTAGTAATAGTAATAGTAGTAGTAGTAAATTTTCTTTGAATTTCCCTATACTTTCAAAATATGCACGCCATTTTTCAAACAATACATCCATCTTTATTAAAGAGAATCTACGTTATGTATGCTCCAGGGAAAACAGTGGTGACTGGTGACAAACATTATTACAAAATCCATGTCTTACATATTTCTTTGTATGAAAATTAATTTCCCCTTCTCTCTCTCTCTCTCTCTCTCTCTCTCTCTCTCTCTCTCTCTCTCTCTCTCTCTCTCCCCCTCTCTCTCTCTCGTCTCCCAGCCGCACACTATTCCAATCCTGGCGACACAAGCCTTTCAGTGTACCTTATGATCAACATAACTAACACCACCACAACCACCACTATCAACACCACCACCCGTATACTGCCTCTTACATATCTATTTACACTCATCGTTTTCCCTTTTTCATTCCACGCCTCCATAAACTTCGCCATGTACAGATATATAGGAAAGATTTCAGCCCCTTTAATTTTGTGTGATGGGAACTCTAGCTGGAGGGGAGGGGAAGGGAGGGGAGGGGAGAGGCGAGGCGAGGCGACACGGGCAGACAGGACATAGGCGGGTGTGTGTGGGTGAGGTGCGGTGAAGTGACCCACACTTGCCAGGGTCGTCTGAGGAAGAAGGGAAGGGTGGTGGAGGATTATATAAAGCTTAAAGGGAAGTGGATGCATGCTGCTATTCGTTGTGTTGTGTTACACTACATAGGTCATGAGATGTGGAGCGAGTGAGGTCACGCCATGAAGGTAAGGCAAAGGAAAGAGTAAGGCTATGAAGGAGAAGGAAGAAAATAAAAGGAAGGACGAGGCAAAAGAAGAAGAAGAAGAAGAAGAAGAAGAAGAAGAAGAAGAAGAAGAAGAAGAAGAAGAAGAAGAAGAAGAAGAAGAAGAAGAAGAAGAAGAAGAAGAAGAAGAAGAAGAAGAAGAAGAAGAAGAAGAAGAAGAAGAAGAAGAAGAAGAAGAAGAAGAAGAAGAAGAAGAAGAAGAAGAAGAAGAAGAAGAAGAAGAAGAAGAAGAAGAAGAAGAAGAAGAAGAAGAAGAAGAAGAAGAAGAAGAAGAAGAAGAAGAAGAAGAAGAAGAAGAAGAAGAAGAAGAAGAAGAAGAAGAAGAAGAAGAAGAAGAAGAAGAGGAGGAGGAGGAGGAGGAGGAGGAGGAGGAGGAAATCGAGTCCTGTGTCGGAGCTGCCTCGGCTGTCAGTCACCGTAGTACTGACGGGCTGACGGCTCACAAAATTATCCCATTTTATTCTGAGAAGGCGAGATAGTGTTTAGCTACGAGTTTCGCTTTGGATGAGAGACCCATGTTGAGGAGGCGGAAAGTGATCCTTCGTGACCGTCCTAGCGGCGGTGGTGCTTCGCCGAGGGCCGGCGGTAGCTCCTCCTCGCGGCCAGGAAATGATGGTCATTACCCACCAAATCCCTGATATTAAACACAACAAACTGCCGGGTCTCCTCTGCCCCGCCCCGGCCCGTCCCAAGCTGAAAATTACGGCCGGAATAAATTCTTTGGAGGAAAGCAAATTTATCTTTTCCCAGGCAGCTGAGACGACATAATTCATTGTATGTACCACGAAAAGAATAACAAGCTGCGTGATGCACTGAGGCTGTGTGTGCCGCTCCACTCGCTGCTCCCACACTCACTATCTACTGATGGGGAGCAGCTGGCAGCAGTCCAGGCCTCTAGCATGGCAATGCCAGTTGAAATAGCACAACGAAACCTCCAAATCACTAGGTACAAAAGAAAAAAAAAAAACGAAAAAAAAACGCGACATGCGCCTTCATTTTATGCAAAGTGAATGTCATGAATATTTACTCATTTTGAATACATTCTTAAAATCAAAATTAGTGTTTCACTTATTTGGTAACAATTCTAGCATTTGTACAACTTTGCATTGTCTAAAAACACAACACAACTATGTGAAAAAAAGAAAAGACCAACATAGGGAACAGAAAAATATCATAACTTTTATGCGAGTCAAGCACAGCCATGAAAAAAAAAAAAATACCTTCCAGTAAGTGAATAATATATGATGAAAAACAAATATAAAGTAACTTTAGGAAGGAAAACAATAGGATTTCCTAATCTGCTGCAACTCCTTGTGAACATGGAGAGGCGAAGCAGAGAAGAGAGAAAGAAGGGCAAGAGGTGAGGCAAGGGAGGACACCGATGCGACGATCAGGGAGGCGGAGGCCTTGGAGGTGATGATTGAAAGATAATGGCTGAAAAATGAGATACTGCAGGAGAGTCGTTAGTTGGTGGGAGGCAACAAACAAGACCTGTGTCGGTTGTGGTGCGGCATCAAGACGAGAGGTGCGACAACGCAGGTACAAATCGAAACCATCGAGACGAGGGTGCGACGACAGGGGTACAGTATGTCTCAGCCACACAAACAACACTTCGCTGCCGAAATGACACACGCAGGACACCGATCCCGACTTATCACGTGATGAGATCCAAAAAGGTCACCTGCCTACCAAGAACCTTACCTGCCGCCTGAGCCGCCGCAGTTCCCACCATCCCGATCAAACAAAGAGGGGACAGAAGACTTTTAGTTCCCTGACACCATTTCCTGGTCCTACTGCCACTTTCAACCTATCAATGTGTATTTATTGCCAAAATCAGTAAGGGTCACGATGGCAGCTGCGAGGTGAAGGTTTAGCACTTGGTAACACGTCAAGCCTCATCAGGAGATTCTATTGAGATATTACAAATCAAATTCAACCTATGATTTGGTAGAGGAATGTGACACAGGAAAAGTGAAGTGCGTCGTCTGATGATTGTGGTGTGTGGCAGAGACATACGAGTGAACGGCGCTGGTGGCGGTGGAGAGGTCGGCAAGCCCACTGTCAGACGTTGTTGCATTCGTTCCTTTCAATAGCATAACAGCTAAACGGAATCAATTTTGTGGGTGGGAGAGTGAGAGGATACGTACACCAGCCATAGGGGAAGACCTTGCACTGATGAATCTTGCGGCTAGGGAACCTAGAGCCGCCAGGAAAGCGAACATCCAGAAGTCGTTACTTTGCGATCTATCCTTTATGTTTTCTTGTTACCTGTCGCCACCAGAGAAACGGTGTGTGGTGCTGCTGGGCTGAGGGAGATAAGAGGATGACAAAAGGCTTGTCCTGTAGCCTACGATGCCTTCTAACCATCTCCCAGTATCTTGTAGATTTTTACGTCACACACACACACACACACACACACACACACACACACACACACACACACACACACACACACACACACACACACACACACACACACACACACACACACACACATGAACAGGTCACATTTTCCGTCTGAAGCTATTTCCTTTCCATACAACTCACTTCTCAGATCCTCAAGTGACTAAGTGAAATATCCTGCAGGTGATGAGAGCCTACAAATGCATTATATTACGAGACAACTGAACTATCTCCATCAACAGAAGTTCAAACTATACAATCGAGTATGGCAGAGTAACACATTAACACAGGTTTAAGTGTCTGATGCTTACAACATATTCCGCATAACACTGAATGAAATCGTTAACTAGGAAAAGTATACATTAATACTGAGTAACGTTATCGATGTCCTCTGTGGTGGATGATCCTAATATATACTCCCTACTACTTAAAGGTCCCATTATCCTTATTAATTTAATCCTTTTGCTGGTCTTCAAGTACGCAGAGTAACAATGACCTTGCTACCTACACTCACTACGTGTCAGCTTGACATGAAAATACAGCGCTCATCTAGTAAGTTTTTCTCCTAGGCATTCAGTATACAGGCTAAGAGACGCGGTTGTTCTCAAGGAACACGAAACTGCCGCCCATGTTACAAGAACACAGGTGGATGAAAGACTGCGTTACATCCCTCCAGGAAAAAAAAAAAAAAAAAATCGATGAATAAATCATTACCCAGGTCAAGTGCAAAGTTCTGAAAGTCCTCTGAACCTGTGGGAACGAGACATTTTCACGTCGTTTGCAGCAGGCAACCCGCCTTCACGCGACCGCAAATTGAGGGGTGTGATCACGTATTTATCTCCTATATATAATTTACTTGCAACTGTGGAACTTCCGTAGATTGAAAGCCCTCAGGGTAAAAGTTTTAGAGACGATTTAGAGAGCTTTTTCAATGAAAAAAGAAAAAAATATATAGAGAAAAGAAACAGAAGCAGTGTGAACAAAAACAAAACAAAAGTACATCCCTACACTGCCTTTATAGTTTTTGTTAAAGCTGAGGATCTCGTGAGCTTGTTGAGTAGCGGCGAAGGACTGGAGTACCTGGTGATAGTGGCAGAGCTGGTGAAAGTGTTGGCTGTGGTGGTGAGAAAGGTATGGGTGAGAGAAGGGGTAGAGTATGGATGAGGGGGCGTGGAGGGCATGGAAGGGCGATGATGGAGGACGGGTGAAAGTTAAAACAAAGGCAATCTAGGAATGTACAAAGCCATAACTATATAGTGTGGTGATAACGATCTGGAGGCAACAAGAAATTTAGAAATCACCAGTCATTGCACATTCAAGAAAAAAATCAAACACGTAAAGAATCAAACCGATATTTAACTTATCAACAGTGCCCACGACCCTCTTTCCCTACAGTCTGGTCGCTAGCTCGCCATATTAGTGTCTAGTACGAGTAGGCTATGCAGGCGTTATCATTGCTTGGAAGTGTTGCGACTATCGTTCTCAGGATTTGTACCTATACTTAAAAGAAATTGATTGGTTTCAAGGTTGTTTAGCTCAGGTAGATGTATGTGGACGATTATATGAATTCTGAGATGTCCTGCCACACTTCTGAAATACATACTCAGTCATCGACAATAACATTACTTTCATACGCTGACATGATAAACGTTGGCGTCATTTACAAACCGTGACATCAGCAAAGACATCATCTACAAACTCTAATATATGCAAATACCGACATTGATATGATGAGGCCTGCGGCCTCGCTGCACAAGACTCTCTACTTCTTCTCATCCCTATTCTGTCCATCTTCCTAATGCAAGAGTTAACCAGTATCTTCACTCCTTCATTCCCTACACTGGTAAACTCTGGAACTCTCTACCTGTGTCTGTATTTCCACCTGCCTATGACTTAAACTCTTTCAAAAGAGGAGTGTCAAGACACCTCTTACGTTAACTGGACCCTCCTTTTAGATTTTTTGTTTTTCTCTTTCTACTTTCCTCTTAACAGGGCCTGGCAACCAGCGGGATTTTTTTCCAACACTTTGTTTTCCTTGGCCAGTGCCCTTGTAATGTATATAAAAAAAAAAAAATATATATATATATATATATATATGTATAGTAACTCAAGGAACATGGAATAGACACCCTTTAAGCGAATCTGTTGTTGTGATGGGCGCGGCGCTTACTTCTCGCCCCACGAACACACTGGAGGATTGAATAAAATTTTGCTGGACTCAAGCTCAGCATCTCTAGTGATTTCCTGTATCCGCCCAGCACAGCAGAGCTCCCAGGCTCTCGCGAGGGTCTTCTGCTACATTCGATTACAATAAAGCAAAGGAGAAAAACTAGCGCTCAGTCAAGCAGAAATTTCTTCATTATCTGATCGCAGAGAGACAATCCCGGGAACCAGAACCTCGTCCTCAGCCAGCCCCGCCCCTCTCTGACCCGCCCCGCACCACCAACTCTAGTGTACGCAAAATACCTGCACTAATTTCTAATTAAATGTTCACATTTATATATAACAAAATTATCATGATTACGTCTGCTTTAAGAATGCCTGCCTATCTCCTCAGCCGGTTCCCACGCTGCGGGGGCGTCTCTCCCTTATGCTAGAACTGACGCCTGTGGTGGGCAGTGTCGTTGACCCCTCCCTCCCTCTCCCCACCCATCTCTCTCTCTCTCTCTCTCTCTCTCTCTCTCTCTCTCTCTCTCTCTCTCTCTCTTTCACACACACACACACACACACACACACACACACAGCATGTAGTATAGGCTAATCGTCTTCATAAGTCTCCTCAGTGACTCTCCTCCTCCACACAAATACGAGATTTGTTACTTTGTCGCTATTTTGCTCTTGTGCATAAATTTGTTGAGAATTATCATGAATAATATCAGTAATTTTCTTATGCTATATTTGAGAACAATAGTTTTTCTCTTCCTCGTAGGCTGGGAGTTCCTTGAGAGTTCTTGCCCACGATGAGACCATCAGGTCATATATTATTTGCTAAATGGATTTCTTTAATACTTTTCTTCCATCACTTGGATTCTTTCAAAGAAGATTTTTTTTTCACGTACTATAAATATATCCTTAATATTCGGTCTGCCTTTCAGTTATATTGGGGTACAGAGATGAAGTAATACTTCACTGTGTCAGTGCGTCACGAGTCACTAAAGCATTAAGTGTTTATTTGTGGCGGTGTGGCATTTTTTTTTTTTTTACAGTTCTGAAGAGCGTTGAGACTCTGTGTTGTGTCTGCCAAGTATGCTGCTGAAGTACATCAAGTAGATAATGAACATCTAATGCAAAAAAGAAAAGTTGCTCTGAAAATTTCTTTAATGAAAGGCAAGGGATTTATTTATTAATGAATTTGTATATTAAGTGCAATCTGGCTGGAGCCTGCCATGCACAGGTCTTTGTGGGAATGGCGATGATGCAACAAGGTGGTGATACTGAATGCTGACTAGTGCCAACATATTTATTTCTCTATATGTAACAGGGAGAGACTTGTGCTACAATAATAAGACGAGGAAAAAAAAAAAAAACGTTGAGAAGTTGGTGGTGGAAGATTATCATAACGGAAGGCAATTTTGTTTTGGAGACGTCACTATATTCTCCTTTTGAAATAATCTCACTCATAGGGAGAAGGAAAAGCTCACACAGGCAGTGAGACCAGAAACTTATCGTGAAAGGGATTAAAAAGAGTTTTAATGTCGTAAGTAAGTTTTAAAGTGAGGAGTGCTCAGCAGCTCCAGTCTGCTGACACAGACGTGCGCGTCACACATTTTTTTTTTGTGACGTTCATCACGTAAGAAAAAGTTATATATATATATATATATATATATATATATATATATATATATATATATATATATATATATATATATATATATATATATATATATATATATATATATATATATATATATATATATATATATATATATATATATATATATATATATATATATATATATATATATATATATATATATATATATATATATATATATATATATATATATATATATATATATATATATATATATATATATATATATATATATATATATATATATATATATATATATATATATATATATATATATATATATATATATATATATATATATATATATATATATATATATATATATATATATATATATATATATATATATATATGACAAGAATTGAAACATATCCATAAATATTTGACAGCATGTGTAAATAAGATAGAAAGGAATCTCTGCCAGAGGCTTGAGAATGCAATGCAACCCAACTCTGTAATGCTACTGTCTAGACTCTAGAGCAGTGGTTCCCAAACTATCTTACCTGACGCCCCCTTCTTGCTTCCAGTAGACCCGCACGCCCCCCCCTCCCACTTCCTCTTTTGCTCATGTGAACTTATTTTATTTTATTGCATTTATTTCTTAGCATTGTTCAGGAAAACATATCTCTGTTTGTATTAAATTTTAATAATGAAAGCCACTCAAACAAATAATAGTACATTCCAGAGAGACATTTTTTCTAAGTAAACTAAACACATTTGGTTGAAAGGGAGCGAAAAAAAACTTTAGCAAACTGGCAGATGACTTCACGCCCCCCTTGAATTCTCTTTACGCCTCCCTAGGGGGGCGCGCCCCCCAGTTTGGGAACCACTGCTCTAGAGAGAGAGAGAAAGAGAGAGAGAGAGAGAGAGATAGAGAGAGAGAGAGAGAGAGAGAGAGAGAGAGAGAGAGAGAGAGAGAGAGAGAGAGAGAGAGAGAGAGAGAGAGAGAGAGAGAGAGAGAGAGAGAGAGAGAGAGAGAGAGAGAGAGAGAGAGAGAGAGAGAGAGAGAGAGAGAGAGAGAGAGAGAGAGAGAGAGAGAGAGAGAGAGAGAGAGAGAGAGAGAGAGAGAGAGAGAGAGAGAGAGAGAGAGAGAGATACTGATACATATATGGCAATTTTTCTATACTTAGTAATACCGTTTATAATTTCTATACATAATACATGCTCGGTCTGATAAGCTGAAGCTTTTGTACAGACCTGGAAACAAATTACAAAAATTGATTATGCCGAAGAGGTCAGGTGTTAGGCCTATCATTCAAAACATATATAGTAATCAAAAGTAAAAAATGTCATATTCTTCACAGTTGTACATAATTATGCATAAACTCACAAAATCCACCTATATACACTCACAAGTAGACGCACGCACACACACACACACACACACACACACGACACACACACACACACACACACACAGTCCAACCCGAAGATCGGTCTATGAGCTCTGAGCTCGCTCAGTAATGGGGAAGACAGGCTGGGTGACCAGCAGGCGACCGAGGTGAATTACACACACACACACACACACACACACACACACACACACACACACACACACACACACACACACACACACACACAGATAGATAGATAGATAGATGTTTATTGACCACAAATATGTAAGTTACAATTATATTGCCTACAGCATACCTTTGGTCCAATATATTATACTTTATACCTATACATGAATAAATTCCAATAAACTAATATTATTCATTTGAATACCAATTACATTACATAAAAGAAAATAAACGATGCAAACTAAAACTGTAAAAAATACTAATAAAAACTGCAAAGCATACTACAAATAAAAGTTAACGAACTATAACCAAAAAACTCTACAATTTTTAAGAAGACACAAAAACACAACATACCATAAAACAAATTGAAATGACAACCTCACAATACAGATAAAAAACAAAACCTAAATAAACGTTAAAACACACACACACACACACACACACACACACACACACACACACACACACACACACACACACACACGTACTGTACAAACACAAACACACATATACGTGTATATAGTGCACATGAATAGACCTAACAATAACGGAGATGAAATAATGAAATTCTTAATAGTTGAACAACATTAGTTTAATTTTTTCTTAAAGATAATGAGTGAAAGGCTATTTCTTACGTCATCAGGCAATTGGTTCCATTTCTTTGCATCCCTGTATGTTAAATACCGTTGAGCATGAGAAGTTTTGTATAAAGGCAACTGAAGACGGTTTTGTCCGCGGGTGTGGTTAATACGAATAAAATGGAAGTCACATCCTGTTTGGTTGATATGAAAAAAAAACTATATACAAAGAGATTTGGTTTGGAGATCAATAATATCACGGAGTTTCAGCAAGTTGAAGTGTTTGAACAGGGCGCGTAGCGATGGCTGTGTGACATAACTCTTAACATTTTCTTCTGTGCGATAAATTTTTTTTTTCAAGAATATTATTAAAGCAAACCCTTACCCCCCCTATATAACAGAGCCATATAAGAAGTGAGGATATGCTAATGACATGTAATTATTTCTTTCAAGAATCAACTGTGAGGTTGTCTCTTACTTTGTATAGTATACGTACTAGTTTACTTAATTTCATAATAACTTCATTTACATGGTCTTTGAATTTCAGTTTATTGTCAGTTAAAAGAATTTGCAGACTTCAACTTGCTGAAGTGAAGTGTCATCAATGTAGACATCTATGTTAGGTGTTTGTTTCATTAAAGAAGCTGATACCATAAAATGTGTTTTAGAAATATTTAGTGTTGCAAGTTTGTTACTTTAAATTTAAAATCAGCAACTTTATTTAATTCAACATTCCACATATTATTAATGAAATTTATATCCTGCCCGTGAATAAAAATTGTTTTGTCATCTGTAAATTAAAGAAAGTTAAGTTCGTCTGTAGAACGAGGGATGTCACTGATACATAATAAAAACAATCTAGGGCCCAAAATTGACCCTTGTGGCACGCCGCAGTTAATAGAAGTATATGAGGAAAATGTGTGGTTATATACTGTGTCTGTTTTCTGTAACTTAGGTAATTACTGAACCATTTAAGTGGTGCGCCGTGTTTGCCATAAACTTGTAATTTTTCTAACAAAATGGGGTGGGAAATGGTATCAAATGGTTTTGACAAGTCACAGAAAACAAATATCTGATTGCCCTTATTGTCCATAGTCGTGTTTATGTGCTGACAAAATTTATGTAGAGCAAGCTGTACATAATTTTTTTTTTCCTTGACAGCTCTCCCTCTTACATAAAAAGAAAACTCGGTGGAGTAATTAGGGCGAAAACCAAATTGATTATTAGTTAGGATATTGTGCTTTGATATGTAATCCCTTAATGTTTGGGCTACAGCTTTCTCAAGAATTTCACTAAAGGTGGGAAGGATAGAAACTGCTCTGTAATTGTTATCATTTGTCTTATCACCTTTTTTTTATGAATCGGAGTAACCCTGGCAATTTGTAAATGTTTGGGAAAACAACATTCATCAAAAGACTTATCAATATTGTAAACAAGGAAGAGTGAAATTTCTATGAAACAAGCTTTAATGACCTTAATGCTAATATCATCGATACCTGGATCAGTCAATTTAAGGTTATTGATAATATGTTTAATTTCTAAAAGTTTTATTGGACGAAAGAAAAATGAAAATGGAGCAGGTTCAGGCATATATGAAGCATAAGAAACCTGTGTTTGTGGGATATTCATGGCCAAATTGTTTGCAATACTGCAAAAACTTCATCAAATGACTCGGCTATTTCTTTGTTGTTACTCGTTACTCACAGATCTGTTTCGAAATGACATAAAAGCTGGCAATTTATCATTATCATTAGACTTTCCTATTACAAAATGTATGAAATTCCATGTTTTCTTACGATTTCCCACATTGTCCTGTAGTTTTGTTTTATAGTAATCACTTTTTGCTGTTCTTATTAAGGCAGTAAGTGTATTTCTGTATTCTTTGAATATTTTTCCATCTGTAAGAGGCCACTTAGCATACAATTTTTGCAGTTTTTTACGGTGTTTTATTGATTTTTTTTTTTATTGTTTACGTTATATAAGGTTTGTTACTGTGCTTTTGTTTGTTAGTAAACCGTCTTAACGGAAAATGTTTATCATATAGGGTATCTGCAGAAAGTTTTTTATGTAATTTTTCAAAACTTTCATTGACGTCGCTATCAACCATGTCAAGAGTCCAGTTATACAATGCAGTGTCTGACTGAAAAGAAATCTTACTTTGATGCTACGATATATTCCATTATATGTTATAACTAATGACGCTTCTTTACTAATACCATCAGTAGAAGAGAGCGAGCAAGCGAGAGAGAGAGAGAGAGAGAGAGAGAGAGAGAGAGAGAGAGAGAGAGAGAGAGAGAGAGAGAGAGAGAGAGAGAGAGAGAGAGAGAGAGAGAGCGAAAATGTGTGTGTATAAATTCAGGATAGCTCCTTTCTACAGGGGCTGAACAATCGACGGAGCCGAAATAGCAAGGATAGTAATCAAAGGGCAGCAGTGGAAAGGAAATGGCAACGGAAACACTGCAAAGGGCACACACCAGCGTGGGAGCAAGGTGGCCGAATGGCAGAATTCCAGGGGGCCGGACAGGCAGGTGCACAATCAATGAGGAGCGTCGCCTGACGCACCACTCGGATCTCCATTACAGGCTCCTACTCCAAGCGTCTCAGGATACCGTGCTTGTTTGTTTCTTGTTCTACATACACACATTTGACTTGAGGAGTGACGTACTCAATGATGCGTTTCTCGAGGAGGAGGAGGAGGAAGAAGGATATATATATATATATATATATATATATATATATATATATATATATATATATATATATATATATATATATATATATATATATATATATATATATATATATATATATATATATATATATATATATATATATATATATATATATATATATATATATATATATATATATATATATATATATATATATATATATATATATATATATATATATATATATATATATATATATATATATATATATATATATATATATATATATATATATATATATATATATATATATATATATATATATATATATATATATATATATATATATATATATATATATATATACTTAAGTCAAGTTGCAGCAAAAACGGCAACCCTTTACTTGAAGTTACATATCAAAACTATTCCCTGTAAAGTTTATTCCAATGACGTAAAATGCACTCCCTTTATTATAGCAATCAACAAATATCATGGAGGACAGATGTACTCTTGGCCTGCACTTTTTCTCCTATTTACGAAGGTGTTGCCGCCTGTGGGTGCTTGGGTGGGCCGCACTCACCTGCTTCATGACCTCGCGGTTTGGGGCCTGACACTCACACAGCCACCCGGCGGCAATTAGATTTGAATTTTCCTGTATTGTATTTTGTAATGAAACACAAAACTAAAAAAAAAAAAGTGCAACAGGTAATGGACAAATTATAGAATAAAAGTTTTTCCTCTCTTTAATGAGGGCTTTGAAATAAATGAGGCAATTTATTCTTGAAGTAATTCCATTTTTCTTGATCACGTTTACCTGGAGTAAGGAAGCGCTATTCCTCACCATTGCGAAGCACCGCCACTCTAACCCCAGCCTGCCACCACGTCACACTCCAGCCATGCATTGCAGTAGCCCCTGCACGCCCACATTTCAGGTGCCTGTTGCCCTCGAGGAGACCATGATTTCTTCAAGGGTAATTACTTGGACCATGAATGATCAAGGATTTGGGTGAAAGTGGCATGACAAATGATGCAGCAGCCGTCAGACAGTGCCGAGAGAATCATATACGGTAAATGAAAAATAAAAAGACCACAGGTACCTGAAAAAAAATGTGAGAGAAAAGAGTTCGAGTGTAACTGAACGCACTCTTGTCTAAAACACATTGATGGATGTAAGAGATCAGAAACGTGAAGTAATATTAATATGAGCAGCTTTGAATTACCATGGAAACACCGAAAAATCACTCGGCATTCGGAATAAGCAAACTGTACGAGATGCGTGGCTGGATATTGGCAGGACTCTCAAGGAAAAAGCAAATCACATGTCACGAGTCACGCCGCGACGATCACCAAATCTCGAGTGGGTTCTAGGACGCTGAGTGTTGCATTATCTTTCACAAATACTATCTTGTAAAATATTGTTTCTGTCCGTCTGTCTGTATGCCTTCCTTTCTGTTAGCCTGCACTTATACGATTATTTAACGGTCTGTCCATTATTTGTCTTCTTGCTTATGTTTCTATCTGTAAGTCAGGTTTTTATTGCTTTTGCTTGCGTGACTTCCTTTCGATACGTCTCTTTGTAAGACTGAATATTTGTTTTTATATAAAAACGTGGCACTGGTACAGATCTGAAAAAAAGAAAGAAATGCGTATACTGAAGTGGCGGACTAAGGGAAAGGAGAAAAAAAAACTTTATCCATAATTCAAAGAAAAGTTTCTGGGTAGTCTGTCTATCTTTCTTTCTCAGTCTGGCTCTAATCTTTGATGAAAATAACGATGTGAATTACTGTCTGAACAACAACGGATTAATTAACGAATATAGTGGTTGTCTTATATAGTCTTATATATAGTCTTGTATATTCTTCGCCTTCCAGAAACTACTCGTTCAATGGAAATCTTGTCAGAGGCAGACGAAGCCAAACACGAGACTGATGCTACAGACGAGACGCTGTTGATGATGTGATGCAACTCGCCTGTTAGCGAAAAGCTGCGACCTGGTGCAGCCTGGAGGGAACACTGCCCTGCCACAGCCATCATTACTGGTCTCTTCCGCCTCAGAAGTACCCATCCATTATCTCCTGGTTAACTGGATACTTGACAAAAACCAGTTGGTCACATGGTAGCCTGTTTTCTTTCAAATTACCACTATGTTATCTATTAAAACCAACTTAACCTTTGTTGCTCTCTCTCTTCATCCAAGTACTACTGTTGAACCTCAAGCGGATGGTTCTCTCTCTCTCTCTCTCTCTCTCTCTCTCTCTCTCTCTCTCTCTCTCTCTCTCTCTCTCTCTCTCTCTCTCTCTCTCTCTCTCTCTCTCTCTCTCTCTCTCTCTCTCTCTCTCTCTCTCTCTCTCTCTCTCTCTCTATATATATATATATATATATATATATATATATATATATATATATATATATATATATATATATATATATATATATATATATATATATATATATATATATATATATATATATATATATATATATATATATATATATATATATATATATATATATATATATATATATATATATATATATATATATATATATATATATATATATATATATATATATATATATATATATATATATATATATATATATATATATATATATATATATATATATATATATATATATATATATATATATATATATATATATATATATATATATATATATATATATATATATATATATATATATATATATATATATATATATATATATTATGGGTGAAAAAATAGGAAAGGGAAAGAAGAGAAGAGAGTAGGGAGAAAGGAGATAGGAAAGGAATGGAGAGATGAGATGAGAGAGACGATTTGAAAATAAGAGTTGGAAGATGAGAAGAAGTCACGAGTAGAATAGTACAATACTCTCCCTCTCTCTCTCTCTCTCTCTCTCTCTCTCTCTCTCTCTCTCTTTCTCTCTCTCTCATGGTATAATTGGCCTCCAGTGAGGAAGAGAGCGGCTCACTGTGTTATTAGGGAAATCGGCGAGGCTGTGGACCTGATTGGTTCCGCATCATACAGAGCTGATTGGAAGTGTTTTAAGAATAGCGGTGAGCGAGACAGAGGGAGGGAGGGAAGGAGGGAGGGAGGGAGGGATGGAGGGAGAGACGGAGAAGGGAAGAAAACACCCCGAAAATTGATGGAAATACGATGTGGCTTTTACTTTGTTTACGGGTTGTTTTTGTTGTTCTTTTAGTGGTGGTGGAGGTGGTGGTGGTGGAAAATGATGTCATGTCTAAGAACAAATTTCTATTCTTATGATATTTATTGCTAAACAGAGAAAGCTATATATTTACTTATCTATCTATATTTTTATCTGTCTATACATACATAAAATATAGATGCAGGCAGAGAGAGAGAGAGAGAGAGAGAGAGAGAGAGAGAGAGAGAGAGAGAGAGAGAGAGAGAGAGAGAGTGAGAGAAGAGGGACAGGCATGTTGGACATATGAGCCTGAGTTTTGACAGCATAACAAGGTGAATGTAACAATTATTGGCTCAGGAAGTATGAGTGATAGTCAGCCAGGCAGCACATCAGCCCCGCCACACACAGCGCGCTTCTTCCTCCTCCTCCTCCTCCTCCTCCTCCTGCCGTACCTCCGCCGCCTTTGTAATTAAATTCTTATCCAAGGAAATAAATAGTGTGGTTGCCCTGCACCTGAGACATTTCTTAAAGGAGTCTTACCATGGTACGGAAACAATATCTGCTGTTCAAAATAAATAAGCGCGCGCGCGCACACACACACACACACACACACACACACACACACACACACACACACACACACACACACACACACACACACACGTGTAGCCCCTGTTCACCTATCAGTGAGTAGGTACGGGATGTAAATCGAGGAGTTGTGACCTTGTTGTCCCGGTGTGTGGTGTGTGCCTGGTCTCAGGCCTATCCGAAGATCGGAAATAATGAGCTCTGAGTTCGTTCCGTAGGGTATCGTCTGGCTGTCTCGTCCGAGACTGCAGCAGATCAAACAGTGAAACACACACACACACATACACACACACACACACACACACACACACACACACACACACACACACACACACACACACACACACACACACACACACACACATACACACATAAGAAGAGAAGCGATAATCATAATCATCATCATTATCATCCTCATCATCCTCATCATCATCATCATCATCATCATAATAATAATAATAATAATAATAATAATAATAATAATTATAATAATAGTAATGATAATAATAATAATAATAATAATAATAATAATAATAATAATAATAATAATAATAATAATAATAATAATAATAATAATAATAATAATAATAATAATAATAATAATAATAATAATAATAATAATAATAATAATAATAATAATAATAATAATGATAATAATAATAATAATAATAATAATAACAATAATAATGATAATAATAACAATAACAATAATAATAGTACCAATAGCATGAATGCTAGTAAGACAAAGACAACCAACACCATTGCCTCCTCTAACACCGCCATCACCAAGAACAACAAAAACAAATTAAAAATGGAGAGCCAAATGAAGGAGATTAACACGGCGGCTGATAAATCAAAACAAAGTAGGCGGGTCCCCGGGGGAAGCTCATTACACACCGGGATGATGAACGCGTGACGCCGCCGCGGACCTGGGAGTCGACCTCAGATGGCTGGATAAATCACCTGTCCTTGGTGGGCGCGTGACCTCTGACCCTTAATGACCTCCGAGACACGTGACCTGCTTATCTTGACCCACCATCTTCCCCACTCCCTTCCTGTCAGCCTGGAAACCCACCTCTTCCTTTTCTTCTTCCCATCCTCGCGGTGTAAAGGGGGGAGAGGCTACATCGGAAGTAATATAAATTTTCTATGTTCATGAAAGAAGTTCGCACGTAGGCTCATTTAGGTGTCGCCCAGCCTTTGCCTCACCCATCGCTGTGAATTGGAATATAAACGTGCATGACTATCGTAATACAATGTCAGATATATTTTCTTGTGTAATTACGGTTATCTGTGTCTTCCGTCCTCTACTTGTTGTTTAATCACATATTTAAGCAAAGTGCAGCGAAGATCTGTAGATTGCTTGCAGTGCATCTTTCCATGCCTTGCCGTCCATACTTGTAGAGCAGAATTTCTCCATGGGAAAGACAAGAGTTCGTCGAGACGCTTGGACTGTTACTCTCGCCGTCTCGATTAATCCACCTGCACCGTATCTTAAGTGAATCTGGATGGTAACAATTTTAGTTGCCGTTGAAATTAACGTGACGAAATCGAGTTATTGCCACCCAAAGAACGTTCTGCTGTGTAACGAGTTGTTCTCTTAATGGAATGAAATGAAATGAACTGCCGCTGTATAATTGAATTATCCCTTCGTCATCTCGTCCCTCCATCCTTCTTTGCGCAACTCTGCTTCACCTTGCTGGCCTTCGTATACAACACATAAGGCCGTGTGTGCCCTCCTGACATCGTCTAATCCTCCAGGTGGTGCGGCACGGAGTAACCTAAGATGCATGGGACGCTGAGATGATTTTCACCTCATGTTTCCGAGGCGATGTTGTCGCGGTGACTGCTGTATTACGCCGCTGCTGCCTCGCTTCCCGCCGCATTGCTCGGCGCGGCCATCCGTGACCCTCCAATGCGCTACACTTTGACTACTTTGATTCCCATTAACTTTTATCTCGCGGGTCTATTTGTTTCACTTACCTGCCGCGATCACCTGAGAACACTAATTAGCCTGGATGACGCGAGTACCTATTACGTTGATTACCTGGCGGAGGGTGACGAACCGACCCGCTTGTCGAGGGGCGGCAGGGAGAGTGTTGGAGGAAGCAGCAGCGCCTCCTCCCCACGAACCTATCACACCCAAGCTTACCGCCACTCACCATTACGTGTGCAGGTGCATGTTTCAAGCGTTCCTTCAAGCAAACCCTATCAATCTAATTACGTTCAGAATTTCGAGGTTGTCTTCTTGATCTTTCTGAATGTCTTCCACACATGCAACCCGGTGACCAGGACCGAGTTCTGGGAAGGTAGACACTCGTTCAGTCAGCGCTAGATGGTGTTCCCGGCCCACGCTCTTAAGTTTTGATGTAATCTTTGTAGGACTATTAGCAACTTGTAGTACGTCTGCCGCTGGACACCTTGCACTCTAGCATTAACACTTTCACTTCTGCACTGCTAAAAGATTCTTTAATCATATTCGACTTTTTGCAAACCTATTTTTCTGTGGTCTCTTAAACAGTTATGTATCGTAAGAATCTCACTCTGTCATGTGCATTACTGTCTTGCTACAGATGCCAAGCCGGTAACTCCTGTTGGCTATCCGACAGCTGCTCCCAAACAGCCATAAATCAGCGAAACCGTGTGCCGAGCTTGTGTGCTACACAAGAGTTAACTCAAAATGTGTGAGGCAGAGGCGCAATTTTCTTATATTAGGGGAGACTGATCACGACTTATTTGCAATTCATATCTATACAGTTTTTGTATGAATCATTCTGTTAAACTTGTTCCTTCATCAATTATGCAGGTGGTTTAAGTATTCATGCACAAGTAGTACATTCAGCGTGAAGCCTCACACTAAACAGTCTTTGATGAGGGTGTAATGGTGTGTCAGCCTTTCATTATGATATTGAGATGAATGTGAATATTGACTTTTACGTGTACGACAACATTACACACACACACACACACACACACACACACACACACACACACACACACACACACACACACACACAGACAAGTGGCGTAGTGGATAAGATGGTGAGCGTGGGATCGGGCAGACGTCCACGCGTAGATTTGAATCCCACCACATACCGCTTTCAAGCTATGCCATTTGTCGAGTGATTTAAAGTTACCTACATGTCACTAAGATACCCAGGTTCTAGGTGGTTACACCAAAGATGCGCTTGGGTGGTGATACTGGCCCTAATATGGGTATATATAAATAAAATTGATTGCGCCACTAATGGGCGGAAGCTGAACAGCGCTTCCCACATATACTCTTCAAATATGCCTACAGGAGCTATAGGCCATTACATAAAAAAAAAACACACATATCGCGTAGTGTAGGGGTTAGCACGCTCGGTTCACAACCGAGAGGGCCCGGTTTTGAATCCCGGGAAGCGGCGAGGCAAATGGGCAAGCCTCTTAATGTGTAGCCCCTGTTCACCTAACAGCAAGTATAGGTGCGGGATGCAACTCGAGGGATTGTGGTCTCGCTTTCCCGTTGTGTGGAGTGTGTTGTGGACTCAATCCTACCCAAAGATCGGTCTATGAGCTCTGAGCTCGCTCCATAATGGGGAAGACTGGCTGGGTGACCAACAGACGACCGTGGTAAAAAAAAAAATTACATACACTGGGTTCTCTCATCTGCACCACCACCTGTCCATTCTCTGCAGTTATCGATCGACGCATCTCTCTTAACGTCTCTTCTCTTTTGGCTATACATTCTACAAACCATCTTCCCACTTTCCCACCTTCCTTATACCTTCAATCTTTCCCTCGTCTCGTGGCTCTCTGTCTTCCCTCTCTCACTATTCTGTACGTCCTCTTATCGACTTGGCGGCGTCCCTGCGTACCTGGGCCTCAGTCTCCCGCCCTACGTCCCTCCCATCGCTAATTAGGGTGTAGCTGGAGCCTGGAAAAAGGAGGATTCACTAATAGCCACGTTTTGGCCCACCTATGGCGATCTTTGGCCACGGATGAGTCAGTAATAAGGCACAGCTTTGATGGGTCGCCCTGCTACACTGTAAACATCGCTGCCACTTGAGGGAATGTGCTGGTGACGAGTAATATTTTTGTCTTTACACGTCTGGTTATTCTTATATCTTTTTCCATTTTCGTCTGTCTGATTCTTTTTTTGTTTTGCTTTTTTTGTTTGTTTATTTTTGTTGTTTATTGTTGTTGTTGTTGTTGTTGTTGTTGTTGTTGTTGTTGTTGTTGTGGTTATTGTTTATTATTATTATTATCATTATTATTATTATTATTATTATTATTATTATTATTATTATTATTATTATTATTAATATCATTATTGTTATTATTAATGTTGTTGTTGTTGTTGTTGTTTTTTTGTTATTGCTTTTGTTGTTTTGTTGTTTTGTATCGTAGTAGCTTTTTATTATTTTTCATTAAAGAGTTCAGATCCTTGTTTAATGCTGCTTCTGTTGTTGTTATTGTCATTGTTTTTGTTTTTGTTGTTATGCTGATGGTGGTAATGATGGTGATAGCCCAGCTAGCCATTGTGCTTGTAAGAAGTGATGGTGGTGATGGTGGTGGTAGTGACAAATTAATTGGCCCTTTCACTGCTGAACATTTTTCCCTAAATCACATACACTCATTCAGACATATTTGCCGTACATATGTTCTCTTAAATGATTCTGCATAGAAAAAAAAAAGGTCTCTTACCATCCTTTCCCCTATGTCCTTACACTTATTTTACATCGTTCTAAATGCAAACATCGGGCAACTTCAATAGGAAAAGTTATGAAGCATGAAAAAGAATGTCGCATTATACACGCGTAGCTCGATATAGGTGATCACAGACAGGTGTGGTTTCGATCATAAGTCAGGTGCACTTAAACTCAATACATAGCATACTTGAGCCACATCACCATCCTAGAGGTTCTGATTTATATTTCTTATGACTCCACAGAAATACGATGTGAAAAAGGAATATACGTGTGTATTTACCTAGTTGTATTTACCTATTTGTAGTTTTACAGGGCCTGGGCTTTACGCTCGTGTGGCCCCGTCTCCATATCTACACTTATCCAATTTTTCTTTAAAGCTATGCACACTCGTTGCCGACACCACTTCTTCACTCAAACTGATCCACGTCTCGACACATCTTTGCGGGAAACTATATTTTTTAACATCTCTCAGACATCTTCCCCTTCCTCAGCTTTTTACTGAGCGATTTTGTGCTTCGAATGTCATATTCTTCTCTCAGGATCAGTTTCTCATTATCCACTTGGTCCATTCCGTTGATCAATTTATAAACCTGTATCAGATCCCCTCTCTCCCTTCTCTGTTCCAGGGTTGGTAGATCCATAGCCTTTAGTCTCTCCTCATTTGTCATCCCTTCAAATTCTGGAACCATTCTTGTTGCCATTTTTTGTAGTCTCTCAACTTCCTTATGTGTTTCTTTTTATGGGGGAGTCCACACTACTCCTGCATATTCCAATTTGGGTCTTATTATAGTACTTATCAATTTCTTCATAATTTCTTTGTCCATGTAGTGAAATGCTAATCCAATATTCCTTAGTAAATTATATGTCTCTCTGAAAATTCTATCAATATGGCTTACTGGTTGATTGTTATCTTCCATCGTCACTCCTAAGTCCTTTTCTTTTTTTAACTTTCTCCAGTTCTACTCCATCTCCCATCTTATAGATTCCCACTGGTCGTCTTTCACTCTTTCTCATTTCCATGACATGGCTTTTGTCCACATTGAATTCCATCTCCCACTTTTTACTCCATTCCCAGATCTTATTTAGGTCTTCTTGCAGTATTTCACAATCCTCTTTTTGCTTTATAACTCTACACAGTTTCGCATGTAGCTGTTCACTCCTTCAGGCATGTCGTTTATGTATATGAGAGAAAAGTATTGGCGCCAATACTGACCCCTGTGGCACTCCGCTTTCTACTGCTCTCCACTTGGACTTCATATCTTTAACTACCGTCCTTATTTCTCTCCCCTCAAATAATTTTCCATCCATCTCAATGTGCTTCCTTTTAAGTCACTCTTCTCCTCTAACTTCCACAGTAATCTTGCATGTGGCACTTTGTCAAACGCCTTTTTAAATCCAAATAAATACAGTCAACCCATCCCTCTCTCTCTTGTACTCTATCAACTATTCTAGAATAGAAACTCAATAAATTAGTTACACACGACCGCCCTTTTCTAAAACCAAATTGGCTATTTGATATTAATTTGTTGTCTTCAAGGAACTCGATCCATTGTTTCTTTATTATTCTTTCACAAATCTTGCATATTACACTAGTTAGTGATACCGGTCTGTAATTTATAGGTTCTACCTTCCTTCCTCTTATATATGGGAACCACCTCAGCTCTTTTTCATTCTACTGGTACTGTTCCATTTTCTATTGAGCATTTTATGATGTTGTATATAGGACTTGCTAGTTCTTCCCTACATTCTTTCAGTATTCAGCCTGAGACTTCTCTTCATCCAATTCCTTCATTAACTCTTTTATATCAAGCTTGGTTACTTTAATCTTTCATATAGACGGTCTCTCTATTACCCTGTAGCCTTTCAAATTTGGATTCCTTAGTAAAAACCTCCTGAAATATACTATTTAATAGTTCTGCCATATTTTTTGGGTCTTCCACCATCCCGTTCTCTCCTTTTAACCTTTCTATTGTTTCTTTTTGCCTTATTTTTCCATTTATGAATCTGTAGAACAATTTTGGTTGCTCCTTACATTTTTCGACAATGTCCTTTTCATAGTTCTTTCCTCTTCCTTCCTCACCTTAACATATTCATTTCTGCTGCCTTGAAGTTTTCCTTATTTACTGGATTTCTATTTCTCCTCCACCTTTTCCATGCTCCATCTCTTTTCTCCTTTGCCCTAGCACACCTTGCATTAAACCAATCTTTCTTTCCTTCTTCTTTAGGTCTATATTTTGGGACATATTCCTGACTCCTGTTTTGTATATTTCCAAAAATAAGTTATATTTCTCTTGCATCTCTGAGTTTTCCATCTCCTCCCAGTTAACGTTTTAAAATAGTTCTTGAGATTCTCAATATCAGCCTTTCTGTAATTTAATCGGTCTCCTTTGTATGAATCGTCTCTATCTTCCTTTCCCTCTTCTATATCCAATTCTAATATTACATGGTCACTCTTTCCCAATGGGCACTTATATCTTATATCATCATTCATTTGTATACCCCTTGTAAAAACTAGGTCCAATCTCGCCGGCTCGTCGTTTCCTCTGAATCTTGTGTTTTACTTTACTCTTTGGTCCATCATGTTGTCTATCATTAGGTTCAGGAATCTTTCTTCCTAGGCTTCTTCCCCCATACCACTTTCATAATTTTCCCAGTCCACTTCTTTACAGTTGAAATCTCCTACTAATATCACTTTTCTCCTTTCCTTAATGATTCTCGTTAGACTCCTTATTGTGTCATCTATCATGTCTTTATATTCTTGATTGGTCCATGAATTTGTTTTTGGTGGCACATATGTTACAACGATTGTTAGCTATTTTTTTATTAATATGCATCTTAATATACAATACTTCTGCTTTTCCTTCTCCACATTCCACTTGGTTTACCACCATCTCCTTCCTTAACATTATCATGACTCCTCCTCCTCCTTTACCCACTCTGTCTCTTCTCCATACATTATACCTATTATCCAAGTCTATTTTGATTGCCTCATTTAGTTTTGTTTCAGCCAGGCATACAATATCCGGTTCTTCTTTCTTTATGTAATCTCTTAATTCTAATTTACTTGATAAAACCCCGTCTATGTTCGTATACATCATTTTTAGTCTCTTGCCTTTATCACTTTTAGTTAAACTTGCTCCACCTTTTCCTCTTCCTACTCTTTTAAATACCATTTCCTTATCCTGTCACCTAGAATTCTCCAAAAAAAATGCCTTCTTCTCCTCCTCTGACCTTTCATTATTTTTTTCCCTTACTGCTGCTGCCAGTTCATTGTATCTCTTCCTTTCTTCCTCATTTCTATTTTTCTTTATATATATATCCTTGCAACCTTCTGTTTCTCTGAGTTTTGTTGTTCTATATAATATTGCTTCTGTTGCTGCTTGTGATTTTAATAGTATTTTAATTGGTCTCGTTGTTCCTTCTTGATATGGTCCCATTCTGTTTATTTCTTCTACTTCCTCTTCCAAGTTCTGCCTATCTTCGTCGTTTAGATTTTTTAGTAGGTCTTTGACTGATTTCATTTCCTCTTTTTCCTTTTTGGTCTATATTTTACGTTTTTTTTTCTTTCAGTCTTCTTCTTTTCTGCAATTTCCCTTACTAGATTTTCTTTTTCTTGAGGACTCCTATCATTTTGTTTGTCATATTTTCATCTCTTTCTTTTAGTTGTTCTTGAATCACCTCCTGAAAATCCTTGTCTTTCTTATCTTGGACTCTCCATGCTTGTACTTCTTTTTAATCACGTTCTGTACTCTTTCCTCTTCTTTGTTTACTAGATCTTTCAGCTTCTTTTTCTTTCTCGGCTTTACCGAGTCCTTCTTCCATCTGTTTCTTATATTTGGCTAGTTCTTTTTTCAGTTCTTCGTTTTCTACTCTTAGTTTTGCTTCATTTTCTTCCACTCTTTTTATCCTTTCTTTCAAGTTCAGAAACCCTTTTTCCTGTTCTTCATTCTCTTTACTTCCCATACTTTCCCTTATCTATTTATCTAATTTTCTTTCCAATGCTAAAACTCTCCTATGGAGGGTGGTGCTTGCCTCATCAAAACCTTCGAATCTCTGCTCTCCCTCATCAACATATTCATCCTCTTCTTGCAATCCTTTCCTAGTCTCATACCTGCATTTAGGTGTAAACTGTTTTTACTCATGCTGCCTTTCAATGTAATTCATGGGAACTATTGCCACACAAGTTACACAAGTCACCCAGGCCTCTGTAAATACAACATCAAGTAGTGAGATCAGCTGATCGCGAGGAGCGTCGGTCCGTGCGTCCGTCCTTGATCGTGTCTCGTGTAATTCACCTCCTCCTCGGTCGTCTGCTGGTTACCCAGCCAGTCTTCCCCATTACGGAGCGAGCTCAGAGCTCATAGACCGATCTTCGGGTAGGACTGAGACCACATCAACACACAACACACACCGGGAAAGCGAGGCCACAACCCCTCGAGTTACATCCCGTACCTATTTACTGCTAGGTGAACAGAGGCTACACATTAAGAGGTTTACCCATTTGCCTCGCCGCTTACCGGGACTCGAACCAGGCCTTCTCGATTGTGAGTCGAGCGTGCTAACCACTACACTACGCGGTGTGTGTGTGTGTGTGTGTGTGTGTGTGTGTGTGTGTGTGTGTGTAATTTGCTTACGGTCGTTTGTTGGTCACCCAGCCAGTCGTTCTCCTATAGACAAAAGGATTTTGTACTGACTGATTTTTGGTTAGTACTGAGATCACTCACACACAGGGACAGACGAAGCCACAGGTCCTCGGGTTACATCCCGTAGCTACTTGCTCCTAGGTGAATAGGGGCTACATATTAAGAGGTTCATCCACTTTTCTTGCCACACCCAGGACTCAAACCTAAGCCTTGTCAGTTGAGAGTCGAGCATGTTGACCACTACACTACTTGGTGTGTGTGTGCGCGCGTGTGTGTGTGTGTGTGTGTGTGTGTGTGTGTGTGTGTAATTCCCCTCGGTCGTCTGCTGGACACCCAGCCAGTCTTCCCCATTACAGAGCGAGCTCAGAGCTCATAGACCGAACCTCGGGTAGGACTGAGACCACAACACACTCCACACACCAGGAAAGCGAGGCCAAAACCCCTCGAGTTACATCCCGTACCTATTTACTGCTAGGTGAACAGGGGCCACACGTTAAGAGGCTTGCCCATTTGCCTCGTTGCTTCCCGGGACTCAAACCCGGCCCTCTCGATTGTGAGTCGAATGTGCTAACCACTACACTACGCGGTGTGTGTGTTTGTTTGTGTGTGTGTGTGTGTGTGTGTGTGTGTGTGTGTGTGTGTGTGTGAATGAAATTCACCTCGGTCGTCTGCTGGCCACCCAGCCAGTCTTCGCCATTACGGAGCGAGCTCAGAGCTCTTAGACCAATCTTCGGATAGGACTGAGACCACATCACACACAACACACACCAGGAAAGCGAGGCCACAACCCCTCGAGTTACATCCCGTACCTATTTACTGCTAGGTGAACAGGAGTCACACATTAAGAGGCTTGCCCATTTGCCTCGCCGCCCCGGGACTCGAACCCGGCCCTCTCGATTGTGAGTCGAGCGTGCTAACCACTACACTACGCGGTGTGTATTTCACCTCTGTCGCCTGCTGGTCTCCAAGCCAGTCCTCTCCATTACGGAGCGAGCTCAGAGTTTATAGACCGATCTTCGGGTAGGACTGAGTAGGACTGAGACCACAACACACTCCACACACCGGGAAAGTCAGGCCACAACCTCTCGAGTTACATCCCGTACCTATTTACTGCTAGGTGAACAGGGGCCAAACATTAAGAGGCTTGCCCATTTGCCTCGCCGCTTACCGGGACTCGAACCCGGGCCTTTCGATTGTGAGTCGAGCGTGCTTACCACTACACTACGCGCGCGTGTGTGTGTGTGTGTGTGTGTGTGTGTGTGTGTGTGTGTGTGTGTGTGTGTGTGTGTGTTTTCGTAATAGTTTTTACCTCATTTTATTTTCGTAGAAAGAAGCGAAACAGCTGACGTGGTGTCTGGTAATAGTACATTATAACACACTCACTCAAATTTATGTACAACATACATCTGTAGCGCACAATTGAGTCTGGTCAACAGGTTCTGCAGGTTTGTTGCTGTTTTCGGAGAATTTTTTGCTCATTCCACTTTTCGTCTTATCTATAACAACATTCGACTGTGGTCTCTTGATTTGTGGCTCGCTACTGTTATATGATAATTTCCATCCGCGGTACTGATCCTGTTACACATTTATATATAAAGCTATCAAGTCCCATCTCATTCTCTCTGTTTTCTTTTAGCATTACAAAATTCACTTTTTACGGCTTTCCTCGTGGACTTCGTACTCCTTGTCGCTCTTTGCATCTCTAATTTGATGGTGCAGCTCTATATACATATGTATTTTTCCGGACACGAGTGAGAACACACGTAGAACACTTATGTAGTGATCTCATGAGTGATGTGGTGTACTCTTGAACATGTATGCTGCTATCTACGTATGGAAATGATAGGTTAGTATTGCTTAGTTATATACATAGACATGCTTCCTATTTCCTCCCTTCTATGATCAAACAAACGATAGAAATATTGGATACTTCAAGACAGCGCAAAGTAGGGCTTGTTGTGGTGCTTTATTGCTTCCTCGATGACCTGCTGCTTTCCATAATATCATGGCACGCTGCTTATTCCCAATGAACTCATCACAAAACTTATTCAAATGAATGTCAATTTTCTTAACAAATGTCAGACAAAACACACACACACACACACACACACACACACACACACACACACACACACACACACACACACACACACACACACACACTCATTATGTGTAGCCCCAGTTCACCTAGCAGCAAGTAAGTACGGAATGTAATGCGATGGGGTGTGGCCTCACTTTCCTGGTGTGTGGTGTGTGGTGTGGTCTCAGTCTTACTCGAAGATCAGCCAGTGAACTCAGAGCTCTTTCCGTAATGGGTAAGGTTAGCTGGGAGAGCAGCAGACGACCGTGGTGAATGCATTACACACACACACACACACACACACACACACACACACACACACACACACACACACACACACACACACATCACACACACACACACACACACACACACACACACACACACACACACACACACACATTGTATGTTCACCAACTCAAGAAACGTTCATGGTGGTGGTGGTTGTTTGTTACGTTTGTTGATTTTTCGCAAGCGTACGACAGAGTGCCCCGTGATATTTTGTTTAGTATTTTAAAACGTTTGGGTTGTGGTTGCACTATGCTGTTGGCTTTATTTGCAATGTATAGTCTCACGAACTCAGTTATAGGCTCAGCAATTATTGTAGCTACTATAGGAGTACGTCAAGGATCCCCGACATCTTGTTTGATATTTATAATCTTTGTGGATGATATGATAAGACTGATAAAGCAGAACTGTGACATGGATGGTTTCCTGTCTTGGCTGCATCTCCTTGTTCTCATGGATGATACAGTACTTTTATCCACTAGTAGAAGAAATATGATCCGTAAAATTGGACTTTTGAATCAGTTTTGTGCGTCACATGGTATGAGAATTAATGAGTCCAAGACCAAGTTTTTTGTTGTTAATGGAGATGACGCAGATAAGGAGACCATGCAGTTGGATGATATGAGTGTTCGTGCATGTGATCACTATATATATTTAGGTAGTCCTTTTGCTAGTGATGGTTCAACAAGTACTGCCATTAAATTGCATGCTCAGAGTAAGATGTGTCATGCACTGAAATTTGTGTCATTTATCGATAAAAACAACGATATCCCATTTTATGTTAAATGCAAAGTATTTCAAGCTGCTTTCATGTCTACAATTTTATATGGCTGTGAATCATGGCTGAGTGGCGACACGAAACCTATCAACAAATTATACATGTGGTGTATTAAACAATTATTAGGAGTAAGGAAAACTACATGTAACGACCTCTGCCTGATGGAGCTCGGTTATGCCCCTTTGCGTGCCCTCATCAAGGCCAAACAACGCAAGTTCTTCAAACAAATGTGGAGGGACAGAAATGAAATGAATGACGATCCTCTGGCTCACGCCATTCGTATTGTTTTAGACAATGGCGGTCACACTTCACGGTATATAAGAGACTTATTGAATTGTGATACAGATGATGTAAACTTTGCTATTGATGAAATTAAAATTAAATTATCAACTTCAGAATCAAATAGAGTAAAGTTGTACATGTCAATAAATCCTGAACTTAAAGTCCATGAGGTGTATAGATCTAAAATTAAAGTAAATGAAATAGAAAGGATTTCATGGACTCGATTTAGAATAAGTGCCCATTCTCTTGCTGTTGAGGAAGGCCGATGGAACCGTCGTGGTAGAGGTCGCTTGCCATTAGAAGAACGCTTGTGCTCTTGTGGAAATATTCAAACTGAGCAACATGTAGTAGCTGACTGTCAAAGAACATTGCATATACGCCAACAATTCAATTTGATATCTTTTAAAAATTTGATGCTAGAGAGGCAAGATTTTATCAGTGTATGCTCTATTGCTCACCGCATTCTTGCTGAGTTCTTGTAGTTTTATCTACTTTTTGCTTCTGTTTTATTCGTTTATTTTTGTGTCGGTTTTAATATTTTGTATGCTCTTTGTTGTTGGTTTTAAGTACTATTCTTATCGTCAGTTTTCTTGTAATCTTTAGCTTATAGTTTGTTAATTTTTTACTAACTTGAGTTCTTGTAGTTTTATCTATTTTTTTGCTCCAGTTTTATTCGTGTAAATTTTATGTTGGTTTTAATATTTCGTATGCTAATTTTTGTTTGTTTGTTTAAGTACTATTCTTACCGTCAGTTTTATTGTAATTTTCAGCTTATAGTTGTTAATTTTTTACTTTCTATTTCAAACATGTCTGTGTTATCTTTTATTAATGTTTTATATTAATTTTAGTACTTTTAGAGTCGAGTTAGAATTTCACTAACCAAAGTTTAGCTGGGAGATTAATTAGTATTTAATGATTAAGAAATTATTAAGAATCTTGATGTGCGCATGTGTAGAAAAGCGAAATACTAAATACAAATGTGACCAGAATATTATTTTGTGGACCATTGGAATGTATTGTTTATACAAGAAGTTGTAACTATTTTGTGGTCAATAAATCAAATCTAATCTAATCTAATCTAATCTATGTCTCAAATGTATACTAGTCATCTGTGTTAACTGAATTTACAGTTTCAGCATCTTTTATTGAATCATTAGGTATTCAAGTAACAATTAGAAATAAGAAATACTTGTTTGTGTGTATTTATAGATCCCCAAGTGGTCACTTCAAAAATTTTCATAATGCCATGAGTGATATTCTGTCTACAGTACTTGATAAAAAGTTTCAAGGTGTATACTTTTTTCGGAGATTACAACCTAAATTTATTGAAAAGCAATGATATTAATGTTTGTGAATTTATTAACTTAACGTATTCTTTTTCTTTTTTTTCCACTTATAACTAAACCTAGGTGAATTACCAACAACTCGGCTACACTTATTGATCACACATGTGACATGGTCAACACAGTTAGAAGAAAACATTTGTAATTGTATTATTCAAACTGACATCACTGACCATTTCCCCACAGTCTCACAATTTAAACTTGAATATGCTTCACATGTACCTCATTTTCTTTGTAGGAAATTCATTACCTCAAATTCGTTGGAAAGTTTCATTTCTGAGCTTACTCTTTTTGACTGGAATTCTGTGCTTAATTTAATTTGCGCTAATGAGGCTTTTAATTTATTTTATGATCAGTTTTATAAATTATTACAAAATCATTTTCCTTTTAAGAAGGTTCGTTTCAACAAAAAGAATGAAGTAAGCCCATATATCACTTCAGGTCTAAAGAATAGTATCAAAGAAAAAAATAGATTGAAAAGACTTGCCAAGAATTGGCCTTTAACTTATGCCAGCATGTATAAAAAATATAGAAATAAACTAACATCAGTTTTACGTACAGCTAAAAATCTTTATTATAAAAACAAATTGAATGAAAATCAAGGAAAACCTAAAAAACAATGGAAGACAATAAATTCTATTCTGGGAAGAATTCTTACCTAGATTCTTACCTAGATGGGGCTTCACTCCATCTAGAAACAAGCGATGCCTCCAACCATGAATGCAAAAAGATGTTCTTGAATTAAAGCTTGAGGTTGGCTAATGTTGGCATCACCAAAATGGCTTGGGTAATGAGCTGGTAAGACTCATAATGTACTTTATGGAAAATTGATTCAATAAGGCAGTTGGCAGATTACCGAGAACACAAATGAAGAGACTACAAAACTATTCAAAATAATACAGCCTTGGACCAAGAGCAGGGTGAAGAAGACGTTTGAAGGCCTCTACTGAACGAGCTGAGACAACATTTTCAGGTAGAGAATTCCAGATGTCAATGACTCTAACTGAAAAGAAACGAGCCCTAATGTCAGTGTTACACCGTGGAATTAACAGCTCTTATACTCCTATTCAAATTTCTTACAAACAAATAACTAAGATGAGGACAATAACCATTCAGAATCTTGAACACCAAAATAAGGTCAGCCCTAATCAACCTGCCCTTAATGGAATACAAATTTAGCTGAGCAAGACGTTCACTATAAGACAAATCTTGGTATCCCTCAATTTTCTTGGTCCACCGTCTCTGGACACCTTCCAGCAATTTGAGATCTCCAGAGTAACCAGTGAACCAAGCCACAGAAGCGAAATCGATGACGGGGCGAATGTGAGAAATAAAGACTGTTTTCATAAAATCAGGAGATCTGCAGACTGTTCCCTTCAAGATAGAGAACCCAACGCCGCTAGCCTTCCTAGCAATTTCTCTAACATGGAGGTGGAACTTAAGTGAGGCATCCACACGAACTCCAAGGTCCTTGTGATTCTCAACATCCTTAATTGGTTGATCATCAATAAAGTACGGCAGAAGAACAGGTGCATCTCTGAAATTCCTACAAAAATTAATTCGAACACATTTATGAACAGAGAATGCAAGACCCCAGGAGCTACTTGTTCTATGGAGTAGGTTGATATCACTTTGCAGACTGATGTGAGAATGAAGGTGGTCCGACAACGAGAGGGAAGATGCTAAATAAAGTTTTAGATCATCAGCAAACAGAAAGAATTTTCAACTTAGTTGAGAGACTACATGATTTATATAAACCAGGAACAGTAAAGGTCCAAGCACAGACCCCTGGGGAACGCCACTAGTGACATTCAATTGGCGAACTGCCATGTACAACTACATTCAGTTTCCTGTCCAACAAGTTGTCCCTCAACCATCCTAAAAGGCAACCTTCAACACCAATACTAGCCAACATTTTAAGTAATAGTGCATGATTCACTACATCAAAAGCCTTGCAAAAAATTTAAAAAATATTACATCTACTGATAAACCACTACCATAGTGCTGGGTAACATAATCATAGGTGTATAGCAGTTGGTCGGAAACTGAGTGGGCAGAACGGAAACCATATTGGTGAGGGGAAAGCAGATGACTGTTTTCTAGATATGCTGAGAGTTGAGAAGCAACAATTCTTTCGAAGGTTTTGCAACAAACAGAAGTCAAACTTATAGGTCTATAGTTCAGCGGATCAGAATGAACACCACCTTTAAATAATGGCATAACATTTGCACTTTTCCACTGTGAAGGAATACTCATAGTTAAGAGTGATTTGCGATAAAGCAGCAGCAGAGGATAGCCTATGGAAGGTGCACATCTCTTAAAAAAGATAGAAGGAATACTATCAGGACCCGCACTACTTGAGGGCTGAAGTGAAGAAAGAAAATCCTGAATGGTGAAGAGGTCAAAGCTGTCAACATTAAATATAAATTTACTGTCACATTGCTGCCAGGGAAAAGGACTAGGTAGTTCAGTACGAGCAAAAACAGACGAAAAAGCAGTTGCAAAAATTGTTTGCCATATCCACTGGTTCATCAACCTATGATAGACACTACTTTGTTAACGCGGAGTAATATAATGTTCTACCGTAAGATGTACTACGACCGTGGGTATTGTTCCACCCCACGGGACGCCGCATTCAGTCGTTCCCAACACAGCTTCGGGAACAGGCTCACGTTCTGTCTAGTAATCCGCTTGCCTTCTTTGACTGGTTCTCCTGTCCTGCACAGCCAGTCTAGTTCTACAGTCTACAGTCTACAGTCACACTCCAGTGTCTAGACTGTAATTCTACATCATCACGCTTGCTACCAAGCTTCATCTAGCCGCTATCGACTACAAGTCTCGCTCTGGCCACCGGTTACTTCTCAAGCCTCCACGGCTACTCGCTACCAAGTCTACCAAGCTTCAATACGCTTTGTATCTTACAATAAACACAGGGAAATGCCCCGGTGTTTCTCTTCAACCACACCAGAACATATTGATGGTGCCAGCGGTACCAGGACAAACGCAATCATCATCATTCCGCAGCGGACCAATAGTCGGTCTCTGAACTTTTTTACTACGGAGATAGGAGTGGAAACGTTTATTATTTGAGCTATCAGAGACCAGAGTTTTTTCGTAGTTGGATACACACTGCTGAACAGTAATGCTGAACTCTATTGATAGATTTCTAAAATTATACAAAAACCTCAATGTAAGCGGCGACAATCTAGCAAACTTTTTACGAGCATCCTTATATTTCAACCAAGCCAATCTTTTATTATTCTTAATGGAATTAGGGATAGATCTAGCCCAAGGAGGTTTCTTGGGATTGAATGGCTGCTTCAATGGGATAAACTTCAAAAATGTCTCTTGAAGTAAAGATAAAAAGCAAAAATATGCTTCCTCAGTGCAAAGACCAGACAACTTGAAGTCCCAATCAATATCCAAAAGATGAAGATTAATTTGATTATAGTTGCCCTTGTAAAAATTGAAATTAAAATCACCAGAACCACTAGTAACAGGATAATCATTAGAACAGAATAAGTAATCAAACACAATAGGAAAGTGGTCGCAACCAGGAAAGGGATCAAGAAGCATTAGATAAGAAATTCTGTCATCTTCAGTAGTAATAATTAAGTCAAGAATATTGTCTGAACAAAGGAAAGTAGGCTGTTTCACCCATTGGATGAGACCTAAGACGGTAAAAAGTTCAAGAAATTCACCTTCGATAGTAAAAGCAGCACAAGGAACTTCATAAGATCAGTTAATAGACGGCAAGTTAAAGTCACCAACAAGAACAATTTCTTTATCCTTACAAAAAGCTTGGATGTATGAAATAAGTGCCAAGTTGTCAACAACAGCTGCCATGAATAGGATAACCGATACAGTGAAGAGTCAAGCAGTTGACAGCTTCTTGTTACAACGACAAGCCTTGCAAACAAAATACGAGTGTGACAGATTGGAGCAATACCAAAAAAGTGATAATCTACGCATTTACGGACTAGAGGAGGAAAGTGAAGAAAGTGAAGAAGAATTGGAGAGGAAAGTGATCGAGCTCGCTTCGAACATTGGTGTCAATCTTCAAGCTGACGACATCTCAGTGGTTCATCGATTGGGGAAGCTTCGAGATCGTGAACGCTCTGTTATTGTGAGATTCTGTCGAAGAAGGAAAAGAAACGCACTTCTCTATAAGAGAAAAGAACTGAAGAAAAATAATGCCAAAGTGTTCATCAATGAAGATCTGACTCCTTTTCGTTCTGCAATGAGACAAATGATAAAAGAACAACCTGGTGTAAAAAACGAAACGACAAGAAACGGCAAAGTTGTGGCTTGGCTGACTGACGATCCGAACCGTGCCATAGAGATCAACATCCCAGACGACCTCAGCAAAGTGGGTTTAGTGACACCGGACTGGAAACGGCTTCGAATGGACCACATCGTCTGGGAAAGCACCGCCTAGGACAAGTGTGGAGCACAACAACATTCACGAGAAAATGCTGTTTCAGGCAAGACAAGAGATGATACCAACGAAAGTAATGCTTCAGTGATATTTAATGGGATTTCTATAATATCATTAAATGTTTGTGGACTTATGAGCAAGTTACAAGTTCCAGAGTTCGTTGATTTGTGTAAATGCCATGATTTATTATGCTTTAGTGAAATAAGATGCGATGAATTTGATATGCAGAACGTGAAAGATTCGTTCAGTACCATTGGTTTCGAAACTTTCTACCGTGTAAGAAACAAGATCGGTTTGTATAAATCAGGTGGCATTATGATTGCTGTGAAAACGGAACTGAAGCATTGTGTGAAACTCATCCGTGGGACTTCTGATTCTTATCTTTCCCTAATTCTTGACAAGACATGTTTAGGTTTAGAGAAACATATAATTTTATAATGTTTATATCCCACCAAGTAATTCTAGATATTCAAGTGCAGAATTGTTAGAGTCTTTGGATAATTTTGCATTGGATTATTATTTTGATGACTATTATCATATTATGTGTGGCGACTTTAATGCACACACAAGTGTTGTTTCTGATATTGATAATGTAAGTCAGTATGTTGCAGATGATGACCAGTCAAGAGCTACCTTGGACAATATAAATAATCTAATGAACCACAACATTCCGATAGAAAGGTATTCGTGTGACACTAGTAATGTTAATAGCTATGGTAAATTTTTTTGGATATGTGTAGAAATAATATGTTGTGTATATTTAATGGGAGAGTAGATGACGATTTAAAGATTGGTAAGGCAACTACTGTGTTCAATACCGTCGTAGATTACGTTATAGGATCGCCTGTACTTTTAACAATGGTGGAAACATTTAAGGTTTGCCATTTTGATCCACTCCTTTCAGATGTTCATTGTGGTATATCTCTTACTCTAAAAAGTCTAAGGAAAAAGGAAGAAGATTTTTCGTTTTCATTGTCATTGGGAGGAATCAGTAACTTGAATAATTGCGAGCAGAATATTAAACCAAGTAGATGGAATAAGAATAAAACTGATGAATTTGTTCAAAACCTAAGTCAGGAAAATGTCTTAAATTTAATTGAAAATGCAGATCATAGAACTGTAAATGAAATTGCAAGTGAATTGAAAAAAATACTCCTGGACACAGCTTTCAAAACATTCTTTCCAAAATCTAAGAAATTTACAAAGAAGTCAAACAACACAGCAATGTTAGCTTATCACAAGAAATGCCATGTGAGTAGACAGGAGTATCACAAGGCTAAGCATAAGAACAATACTTTAAAAACAGTGACCTCCCATAATGACATAACCGGTTAAGAAAAGTAAGGATTATAAACGAGATATTAAAAGAGTACAAGCAAAAGAAAAAAAAAATCATCTCAAAGCTGAAAAATGCCAAAAGCAAAGATTCTAGATTATATTGGCAAATTTTGCAACAAAGAAAAAATCTGATATACCAATTTTAATTACAGAGTTCAATGAACATTTTAAACGTCTAGGTGAATCAGAACAGAGTAATGAAAATATAGAAGTGAATATTGATCTTAATGCTAATGCCTTATCAAATAAGGAAGTAACTGAAGACGAAGTACTACAATGCATTAGTAAGCTTAAGAACAATAAAGCTGCTGGCATTGATGATGTCATAAATGAATATATTAAGAGCACAAAAGAGGTAATGTGTCCTTCGTATGTTAAATTGTTTAACAAAATTCTGGATACAGGAGACATACCAGATGATTGGTTGGTTGGAATCATTGTACCTATCTATAAGAATGTCGGAGATGTCAATGAGGTGAATAATTACAGAGGTATCACACTCTTAAGCTGTTTAGGAAAGTTATTCACTTCTTTGTTAAATGTAAGATTCGCTGAATTTTGTGAGGAAAATCAGATTATCAAAGAAATTCAGGCAGGATTTAGACAAGGCTATTCCACTGTTGACCATGTTTTCGTAATAAAAAATTGATTGATTTGTTTTTACACAGGAAAAAGAAATTATTTTGCTTGTATATTGATTATAGAAAAGCTTTTGATCTTGTCTGGAGGAATGGTTTGTGGTACAAATTACTGAGGGCAGGGATTGATGGTAAGATTATGAGAGTTATTAAGAATATGTATAGTAATATTAAGTCTTGTGTCTTTTGTAACCAGGAATATTCTGATTATTTTGCAAGTCGTAGTGGTGTGAGGCAGGGAGAAAATTTGTCACCAATTCTGTCTTCTTTATTTGTAAATGATATTGAAGATCATTTGTTGAATAATGATTGTGATTTTGTTCAAATAGGTGAGGAATGGATTGACTCTATGCTTAAAGTACTTGTTCTCATGTATGCTGACGACACTGTTATTCTAGCTGAAGATGAAAGAGGTATGAGTAATGCACTTAAAGCTATGGAAACATACTGTGACAGGTGGAAATTAGATATAAACTGTAGAAAAACCAAAATCACAGTGTTTACAAAGAGAAAAGATATTGCAAAAAATTTTAATTTTTAATTCAAGGGAGAACAAATCGAAATTGTAGATGAATATAAATATTTGGGTGTAACTTTGAATTATAATGGAAGCTTTAAGGTATGTCAAGAGAATCTTTGTCACCAAGGAAGGAGGACAATGTACAGCTTGATTGCAAAGTGTCGAAAATTTAATTTGCCAATTGATCTACAACTAGAACTTTTTGATACAATGGTATTACCTATGATAACGTATGGCTGTGAGATTTGGGGGTATAGGGTGTACAAAGTAATTGAGGTTGTACATCTAACTTTTCTTAAGCATATACTTGGTGTTAGAAAGAGAGCTAGGTAAATACCCTGTCATTACTCATATTAAAAGTAGAATTTTGGGTTATTGGTTAAGGTTAATTAATGGTAAACAAAGAAAACTGAGTTGTATAATGTATAAGTGTCTCTTGAAACAGCATGATGAAAATAGTTTCAAGTCACCTTGGATAAAATTTGTAAAATCTCTATTAGATCATTCAGGCATGTCAGGTGTGTGGCTTGAACAAAATGGAAGTAACCCTTTGTGGGTGAAATTAGCCTTTGAAAGAAATGTTAAGGACCAGTGGATCACAGAGTGGAACGCAACATTATATAATAAAACATCATGTAGTGCATATATCTCCTATAAAGATCAGTTTGTTATGCAGGATTATCTGTTAAAATTACCAAAAAACAGGGAAGAATCACCTTGTGTAGATTTAGAACTGGCAATCACAGATTACCTATCGTTACCGGTAGATATAATAATACCCCAAGAGAAGACTTTGCACAAAATGTGAAGAAAATGAGGTAGGTGATGAATACCATCCATGTTTTGTTAATATGTAAAAATCAAGAAATAATGAGGCTTAGAAAACAACTCTTACCTATGTACTACATAAACAACTCAAACCAATTTAAATTTGTCAGACTGCTTCAGGACAATGGGTTTGAAATTCTGAATAATTTAGCTATGTTCGCCAAGGCAGTACAGAAGTTATTTTTGTAATACATGTATGTTCTAAATGAAAATTGTAATTGCAAATTGTGATTGGAGGATGTGCTCCGTACTTTGTAAAAAGTCTGAGCCAAAATAAATCAAATCTAAAAAGAACTAAACGATGTAAAGCAATGGATTCAAGAAAATAAGCTAAAACTTAATATTTCCAAAACTAATTGTATTCTTTTTCAAAACAGATCCGTGAAAAACTCTATTGCTCCTGTATTACTAGATGGCCAAACTGTAAAACAAGTTGCTTATACAAAATTTCTTGGAGTCCTTATAGACAAAAACCTAAATTGGAAATATCACATTGATCAAGTATGTGTGAAGCTCTCTAATAACTGGTATCTTATACAGAATTCGATACAATTTGACTACTAAAGCAATGATCAGCCTTTACTATGGTCTATTTTATCCTCATCTCACATATTGTGTCCCTATATGAGGATGTTCATGGCCGTCTTTTTTAAATAAGATAACAATAGCACAAAATAGGGGCCGCCGTGGTACAGTGGATCCGTGCGTGCTTTGGGATCCGAGGGGTCTCCAAGCGCACGGGTTCGAATCCTGTCTACGGTCTCAGTGTAGGTTGGGCTTCCTCACTCGGGGCAACGGTTTCCTAGCGGGTGGGCTTTAAAATAGGAGGTACCCTTAATAAGTATCCCCTTTAGCCCATAAATTCCCGTGAAAAGCCCACATGGTATAAAAAAAATAAATAAATAAATAAATAAATCTTTTCGGTGTATATTT
>NC_059295.1:7275987-7303487 GCF_017591435.1 Portunus trituberculatus
CTTGTAAGTCGTAAAGGAGATACCCTTGTGCTCATAAATACGTAATTTCAAGTTTCGACTTGTGGAGCCGATGTACCTTGTTTTACAACTGGGACACAAAATTTCTATAATATGTTAGAGCTCAAGGGATCAGGTAGCCTATCCTTAATCTGTTTATACGAAGAGCCAATGGGATTCGTATTAACCAAATTAATTCTAAAACTTACATCTGGTACATATTTACGTAACAGGGCTGTTAATGTTTTCCTAACCTGATAGCTGGTATGACCCAAGAAAGGTAGTTTAAGATACGTGACTGACTTTCCCTAAGTTCCCTTGTCCCTTTTGATAAATTTATTGTACAAAAACTGTTTCACATGCTTCTCAAATAATGCTAGTGGATATCCATTACTTTCAGCCGTTTTTGGCGGTCTGTGCTACCTGGTATATATATATATATATATATATATATATATATATATATATATATATATATATATATATATATATATATATATATATATATATATATGTAAATTATATATGGAGCTCTGATGTATTATTGTCTTGTATTTATTTTATTTTTTGAGGTGCGGACTATATTTTTTAGGCGCGCTTTAATAGTCATGGGTACGGTACTGGAGGTGCGGAGGTGCGGTACCGGACCAAGGGAAAAATAAAGTTAGGCGCTAAAGTACGGGTATGGACTATCTGCGTTTCGAGGTCCGGAGGAGCGGTACCAGACTACTTCATATCTAGTAACGCGCCAACCTCTGATAAAAAGTGATTTGATGTCAAAGCTAGCCATATAAAAGGTTGATGGTAACCAAAGTTTCATTAAATCCTTAACAAAAGTAGCCGATTTCGTGGCTGTATATTCATCACTGGTTAAGTGAGACAATATTGGAACAAAGATTTTTGCCAAATTATAATTGAAAGTGTTAACTGCAGAAAGACAACCTTCAGTATAATATCCCAGGGGTTGAGCCAGATACAATAAAGCCAAATGTAAGCATTTTCCGATAGTTTGTCTTTAATTTTTCTCAAGATTCTGTTAAGTTCATCTTCCAAGAGCAATATATGTTTGAGCCAAGCACCATGAATCATTTTAAAATTTACTATGGTCATTTAAAATCTCTTCAGTTTTACTAACATACTTAACACTGTCCAAGAGGACCACACCATTTCCCTTGTTAGATCTATTTACAATAACATTCCTATCATTATTCAACTCTTTTAGACAGTTAGTTTTGTTTATTTGAGTTCTTACTTTATGACCATTGTGATTGAAATTCTCATGGACTAATGATCTAATTTTTGAAGTTATTTCTACAATATCTCTATCAGAAATCATATTCTTATCACAGGTGAATGTTTTTTACATTTTCAAGTGCCGAAAAATTATGTTTAGACATAAGGATAGGCTACCTGATACCTTGAGCTCTAATATAGTATATAAATTTTGTTGTCTCAGCTATAAAACAGGGTACATCGGCTAAACAAGCCAAAACTTGAAATTACGTATGTATGTATGTATGTGTGTGTTTATTTGTGATTTTCTTTCTTGACATTTTTTACACCATGCACCGAAACACGGCGGTCTGAGGGGGTGGCGTAGTGGATAAGGTGGTGAACTAGGGGTGGGCGAGAATCGATTCTAGAATCGATTCCTTCGATTCTGGTGTGTAACCAGGAGAATCGATTCTCAAACTTTGGAATCGATTCTGGCTATTCTTTTCTCGCTTCACCAAGTGCGGCAAGTAGGAGGCGATGTGTGTAGCGCATCGCCTTTTCGGAGCCCGCGCCCGTGAGTGACTGGGTTGACTCGACTGCCTCACACTCATTCACAGGGCTCAGGGTCACTCAAGGAGCTTTAATATACCTCTTATAATTTTCTCCAAGGACTCACGTACTCTCTTCTCTCCTCCGTGCTACATACTAATAAATGATGAGGATACTATTCTGGCGATTCCACTCTCAGTAGTGCAACCAAGGGCAAGGAGAGCAGTGTGAGGCACGGCGCCGGGTAGCATAGTCCGTGATCCAGAATCGATTCTAGAATCGAGCATTTCCTTCCGCTTTCAGTAATGCAACCATGGACTCGGAGAGCAAGCGGTGTGGGGCGCGGAGTGTGGTAGCATATTGGGCGATCCAGAATCGATTCTAGAATCGATTCTTACGATTCTAAAATGAGAATCGATTTTTGCGATTCTCGAATAGTCGATTCTCGCCCAACCCTATGGTTAACGTGAGATCGGGCAGATATCCACGTGCAAGTTCGGATCTCACCACGTATCGCCTTGATAATTTGCCATTTGTTGAGTAGTTTAAAGTTACTTACATGTCATAATGATACCCAGATTATGGGTGGGTGGTGATATGGGCCCTAATATGGGTACCACTATAAATAAAATTGCCTGCGCCACTATTGGGTAGAAGCTTAACAGCGTTAACAATACTCTTCAAGTTACCTGCAGATGCTATAGGCAAGGACATAAAAAAAAAGAAAAAAAATGACAGCAGCCCCTTCTCTATTCCCTCCTCATTTTTCTATCCTCATTTTCGTTCCAAAGCTGGATGTTGCGTCTACGTACGCAACGACTTAACTTGCTCTCGTGCCCACGCTCTCGAATCTTCCGAATCTTCCACCATCTGGCTTCGACTCAATAGTCACTCTGTAAGTAAATTCATCTGTGGTATCTGTCTCTCCCCTAACTCCTCTGACTATAGTAAATTCTTTCACTATTTAACTTCCAAAGTGGAACACATTCTGTCCCTCTACCCTTTCGCAGAGATTTCCATTCTTAGAGATTTCAATATTCACCACCAGCTTTGGCTTTCCTCTCCCTTCACTGACCATCCTGGTGAACTAGCCTTCAACTTTGCTATCCTCCATGACCTAGAGCAACTGGTGCAACACCCTACTCGTATTCCTGACCGTCTTGGAGATACACCCAACATTCTTGATTTTTTCCTTACCTCTAATCCTTCTGCTTATGCTGTTACCCTATCTTCTCCGTTGGGCTCCTCCGATCACAATCTCATTTCTGTATCTTGTCCTATTTCTCCAATCCCTCCTCAGGATCCCCCAAAGCAGAGGTGCCTCTGGCGTTTTGCCTCTGCCAGTTGGGGGACCTGAGGAGGTATTATGCTGATTTTTCCCTGGAATGATTACTGTTTCCGTGTCAGAGACCCATCTCTGTGTGCTGAACGCATAACAGAAGTAATAGTGTCTGGCATGGAGGCAGACATTCCTCACTCTTTTCCTCAACCTAAAGCTTCTAAAACTTAGTTTAACACAGCCTGTTCTCGTGCTATACATGATACAGAGGTTGCCCACTGAAGGTATTTGAGCCTTCTATCTCCTGAATCTCACGCACTTTATCTTTCTGCTTGGAATCATGCCAGGTCTGTTCTTCAACTTGCTAAACACTCCTTCATAAAAAGAAAATGCCAAACATTTTTCAAACTCTTAACTCCCCTCAACACTTCTGACATTTGGCCAAAAACATCTATAATAACTTTACTTCTTCATCTCTCTCTCCTTTATTTCATCTTGATGGCACCACTGTCATCTCTTCTGTTTCTAAAGCTGAACTCTTCTCTCAAACCATTGCTAAAAACTCCACACTGGATGGTTCCGGGCTTGTCCCTCCCTCTTCTCCCTCTGACTATTTAATTCCTACAATTTAAGTTCTTCGTAATGATGTTTTCCATGCCCTCGCTGGCCTAAACCCTAGGAAGGCTTATGAACCTGATGGGGTCCCTCCTATTGTTCTCAAAAACTTTGCTTCCGTGCTTGCACTTTGTCTGCCAATGCTCCTTCAACTATGCCTATCGACTCCTACCTTTCCTTCTTGGTGGAAGTTGGCCTATATTCAGCCTTTTCCTCAAAAAGGTGACCGTTCTGATCCCTTAAAAAACCGTCTTATAGCTGTAATCTCTTGCTTGTCTAAAGTTTTTGAATCTATCCTGAAAAGGAAGATTCTTAAACATCTGTCACTTCACAATCTTCTATCTGATCACCAACATAACTTCCCTCAAGATCCCGCTTTACTGGTGATCTTCTGGCGTTTCTTACTAGGTATTGGTCATCCTCTTTTAGAAATTTCGGTGAAACTTTGTTGTCACGTTAGACATATCAAAAGCTTTTGATAGAGTCTAGCACAAAGCTTTCCAAACTGCCCGCCTACAGTTTTTATCATTCTCTCTGCAACTTTATCTCAAAATTCCTTTCCGACCGTTCTATTGCAGCTGTGGTAGACGGCAACTGTTCTTTTCCTAAATTTGTTAACAGTGGTCTTCCTCAGGGTTCTGTCCTATCACCCATTCTCTTTCTGTTATTCATTAATGATCTTAACCAAACTTCTTGTCCTATCCACTCCTACGCTAATGATACCATCCTACATCTTTCCACGTCCTTTCAGAGACGACCAACCCTTCAGGAAGTCAACAGATCACGCAGGGACGCCACAGAACGCCTGACTTATGGTCTTTCTAAAATTTCTGGTTGGGGCAGAGAAAACTTAGTAGTTTTCAATGCCTCAAAAACTCAATTCCTCCATCTATCTCAATTCGACACAATCTTCCAGACAACTATCCCTCATCTTCAATAACACTCAACTGTCCCCCTTCTTCCACACTGAATATCCTCGGTCTGTCCTTTACTCATAATCATAACTCTATACAAGGACCTTATTCGTTGTTGTAAGGAGTACTCTTCGCATGTTGGGGGGGGGTTCCACTCACAGTTTTATTAGATAGGATGGAATCTAAAGCTTTTCGTCTCATGAACTCTCCTTCTCTGACTGATTGTCTTCAGCCTCTTTCTCACCGCCGAAATGTTGCATCTCTTTCTATTTCTCATCACTATTTTCATGGTAACTGCTTTACTGATCTTGCTAACTGCATGTCTTGCCTCCTCCTGCGGCCTCGCTGCACAAGGCTTTCTTCTTCCTCTCATCCCTATTCTGTCCAACTCTCTAATACATGAGTCAACCATATTGTCAATCATTCATACCCTTCTCTGTAAACTCTGGAACTCCCTGCCTGCTTCAGTATTTCCATCTTCCTACGACTTGATTTCCTTTAAGAGAGAGATTTCAAGACATTTGTTCCTGTTTTCTGGCTAATTTCTTTCTAATCTTTTATGGAACTTGCAGTTTAAGTGGGCCTTTTTTTTTATATTTTGTTGCCCTTGGCAAGCTTCCCTCTTGCATAAAAAAAATATATTAATTGATTACTGCGCTTCATTTTATTTTCACGACAATCAAGTTTTTAACAAACAATGTATTAACTTATTGCTATTATTACCTCTATTATTATTATTATTATTATTATTATTATTATTATTATTATTATTATTATTATTATTATTATTATCATTATTATTATTATTATTATCATTATTATTATTATCATTATTATTATTATTATTATTATTATTATTATCATTATTATTATTATTATTATCATTATTAATATTATTATTATTATTATCATTATTATTATTATTATTATTATTATTATTATTATTATCATAACTATTATTATTATTACTAATATAGTAATTATTATTAGTAGTATCATCATCATTATTATTGTTATTGTTATCATTATATATATATTTTTCTTACCTTGATTAACATCTTTATTATCATTATAATTATTATGGGTTTTATTTTCTAAATACAAGCTGCAGAAATACAACTTTATATACTCTAATATCATATTTGTAATCATCTGTATGCTATAATTGAATGTTTCAAATGTTTCAAATGTTTTGAATATGAGCACAAGGGTATCTCCTTCAGGAACAACAGATTTCAAATCCAAGTTTCTCTGTCATAAGAAACCACGCAAGATCATGCTTTAAAAGAACAGAATTTCAACATTATGTATAGAGCCAAAATATTAACTAAACTAAGCATTGCTGATTCACTTTGCGTTTATAAACAAAAGCCTGATCTTAATACTCAGGAAACATTCATCCAATTCACTGTAATTCCATAGTTTATACCGAAGTCACATTCTTTTGTTGTTTTATTTTAGTTTCTTTGATTTTTATTTTCTCTTAACTAATATTTTTTTTGTGTTTTTTACAGTTTTTATTAACTTTTATAAGAAAAAAATACTTGTCTTTCTACTTTGTAGAAATGACCAGGGAATTAAAATTTACTTTTACTAGAATTGTATGGATCAGGCAGGTTTGATAGGTGTCGAAGCTAACTAAGACTTGGGTACATAAGAGTTTTCGTTGTTCAGGACCTCTTTGTTCCGCAGATCTTTGGAGGGTAAACTCTTTTCCCTCACTCACTCTCTGCACGTGTTTCAGTGTCTGAGGATGGGATCACATTTGTCCAGAAACGTCACAAGTGCTTGAACAGAAATAGTGATTTTATTGCGGCTTTTTTTCAACCTCCACGTATTACGCTTTGGCGGATCTACACTCAACCAAGTATATATATATATATATATATATATATATATATATATATATATATATATATATATATATATATATATATATATATATATATATATATATATATATATATATATATATGTGTGTGTGTGTGTGTGTGTGTGTGTGTGTGTGTGTGTGTGTGTATGGACTGGTATGACTGAAGTCAGGAAACAGCCTTCAAATATAAAGCATTAAATTGTCACACTCAAGCAATATTAATTTTTCCTAACATACATGTATGCTTTCATAATATTCAAAGAATTTTTTCCATCTATGTGAGTTGTATAATGATAACGTTTGCCGACTCATTGCCAGTGTTGACTCGTATGATACAAGGTCGAATATGCTTTGGAAGGCAACACCAACAATCTGGAAGTACATGTCTGTTCTGATGTTGTTGCACAATCTCAGCAAGTTTGTGAAGCACGCAAGCACGCACACACACACACACACACACACACACACACACACACACACACACACACACACACACACACAAGAAGTGCTAGATCGCGTCGTGGCAGTATTGTCGCGCCACGCGAGACGCAGGTTGAGTTTGAAGTCAACAAGTATGTTCACCGCCAAAAAAGGACTCAAGAGACACCGAACAAATTTCCAAGGAACACGTACATGAAGGGCTCAGGGAGTTGATACAATTTCAAAAAAACTGAAGACTAGAGACGGCCTTGCTATTTAAGGAAGCGTCGAGCAGGGAATAAGGAATTACCGGGGGCGTCTCTGTACACCTCGTCACGGGTATACGGCCTCGATTATTTCCAAGGCGCTGGTTTCTAAACTATGATATCTTTATTAGTGGTCACCGTCGGCGCCTCTGCGGACAGCTGTCTCCACCGCATCACATGCCTGCTCGTTAACCGAACTTTCTGCCTCGTATATCATGACAGATGACAACACCACGGGATGCACCTGCAGCCAAAAGACGCCTGCCACCAGCCTCACCAACCCCAGTTTTGTGTTCGGGTAATGACAACGAGACTCACACTGACGAGAAGGTCATATGGATTCCACACAGACAATGAAAGGAAGAACAAACATCAACAAACCCATGATGGTCTTAACAAGGCCATTAAAATGTTGTATTCGTCGTTAGAGATGTTAATGGTATACTTGATTTCGTTACTCTGGCCACAATGGACGGAATAGTTCCAGTAGGTATAGAGGTGCGGATAGTGGCGAGCATCAACCACACTGGAGGTCGACATATAACAAGTGGGGGGGCCACACCCCTCATTTTACCTGTTGTTGGTAGGGCTGGTGTTCCCATCCATCAGTGTGACGTATTTATGAGCACGACGGTAAATTTGCGGAGGGGCACCTTGTCTAAATCTGGGTAATTAACGTAGGTGGTGGTCGGTGGCGGTGAGAGGCCGCCGAGTCAGACTTCATCCAGCACTACAAAGCATCAGTCTATATTTGGTGCTGACGAAAGAATTCGTTTGTAAAACATGAGTATTCATTTTGTTCATTCTATTTCTCAAAATGACTGGTAAGACAAATTCTGTGAGGAAGAGAGAATGACAAAATGAAGCTAATTTGCCTTTCACATCTGTCTGCGTTATGTTATTCCCCACCACCATGTTCTGTTTTGTTTGCCTTCAGCAAAAGTTGCCAAACTCTGCTACAAGAATCTGTTGCCTTATATATATATATATATATATATATATATATATATATATATATATATATATATATATATATATATATATATATATATATATATTAGACATGTTTGTTGCGGAATGTAGGAGTCAGAAATGTATCAAATTCCCCAGACTGCGTGGTTGCTGCCACCGGTTGGTGCCTCGTGGACCCGTCAGCCGCACTAGAAGAGTCGTGGGTCGTGCTTGATGATGCCTATCAGTTTATTGAGACTACTTCTAGCGGTTCCCTGCGGCTAGCCCACCCCTCATCGCCCTGGCTATCCGGCGTGGCAAGGGCGGGTATAAATCAAAGGAGTGCCCCCGTTCGCGACCCCGCCACGCCACCCTCGATGGTGAAGATAACATTGTCACCCATTGATCTTCGACGACTGGTTAATAACACATCAGTCTCGCTGCCGCGCTGCAAAGTGAGTTACAGCCAGCGGCAGACAGATTAAATAAAAAAATATAAAGTAGCGATGAACCCAGATTCGATTGGTTCAGCTGCAGGTTCCAGCGCACCTAATACAAGGGTAGCTATAGATCAGGATGTTCTTACACACATTTCGCGAGACCCGTGCTAAAAAAGAATACACGACGGCCAAGAATTTATAAAATCCGGTATTCATCGTAAATTTTGTAAACTCGTGTACGAATCTAGGGACCGGTTACCAGCTGCGCCACGCTATCGCAGCTTCCGTCAGCACAGCGACACGACGACGCGGGGCAGCCAAGCCGAGATGGACGAGCGCAATCTTATAAATTGAGGTGGTTAAGTTTGCTATAGACTCCATCACTAATCTATAAATGAGATTCAGTTTGCGCAGACTGAAAAAAAATACTATTGATTTGCAGACCATGAGGTAGCTGTGGTAGGGAGAGGCAGTGTGCTCTGGTAGGGAGAGGCAAGTTGCTTTGCCAGGATTCCTCTGCCAGGGAGAAGCAGGATGATATGTTAGGAACAGGTAGTATTCTATATGCCAGGGACAAGCAGAATGCTATGCTAGTGACAAGCACGGTGCTCTGCCAGAGAGAGGAACGGTGCTCCGCCGGGGACTGACAAGGTGCCTTAAAAGAGCCAGGTAAAGCAGGGCAAGCTTTTATGGACAGCAGCGACTCACACTCCAGCAGGCAGACACAGGCAGGTGGAAACAGGCATACACATGTATGCTTGGGTACAAAAACCTGCACATGTGAACGAGGCAGGTTGAAAATCAATTAATATTTACGCACGCCGGCACTCTCAGGGCCAAGGACGCACACACACACACACACACACACACACACACACGGTAGCTCAGTGGCTTCACAAGCCAGAGAACCGGCGTTCGATTCCCCGGCCGGGTGGAGATATTTGGGTGTGTCTCCTTTCACGTGTAGCCCCTGTTCACCTAGCAGTGAGTAGGTACGGGATGTAAATCGAGGAGTTTTGACCTTGTTGTCCCGGTGTGTGGTGTGTGCCTGGTCTCAGGCCTATCCGAAGATCGGAAATAATGAGCTCTGAGCTCGTTCCGTAGGGTAACGTCTGGCTGTCTCGTCAGAGACTGCAGCAGATCAAACAGTGAAACACACACACACACACACACACACACACACACACACACGGTGAATGCAGGCACAAAAACGAAAAGTATACACCAGCAGAAAATTATGAAAGGTAACATTTTTCAACTAAACCTTAAGACGCCAGCCACTTACGCACGCCCTTCCCTCCTCCCTCCCTACCATCACACACCTTACCTGCCATCCCCGCGGCTCTTCCCACTGGTCTGCTCTTCTGTTCTGTCCCTTTCTCTCTCTCTCTCTCTCTCTCTCTCTCTCTCTCTCTCTCTCTCTCTCTCTCTCCAACCCTTCCTTCCTCTCTCAATCCATCTATTTCTCTGTCTTCTCTGTTTTCTCCTTCCCTCCCTTGTAATCCTGTTCTGTCCATCCGCATCCGCTCTCTCTCTCTCTCTCTCTCTCTCTCTCTCTCTCTCTCTCTCTCTCTCTCTCCTCAGCAGGCTTTTCCGGGCGCTGTGTTACCAAGGATCGTTGTGCTTCTAATTAACATGACTAAGCTAACACTAAATTAACCGAATCCACTGTTCTGATCTGATGGATGTGCCGCATAATAATACAAGAAACTCTTCTATTACTGCATTAATTATCGGTTATTGGGAGGGCCGCGGCCACTATTAGCCTGCAACGTGGTGCGTGTGGGGGTCGCTTCCATCAGACCATCGCTAAAATATGGCACGATTGGAAAAAAAAAATGTTTATCTTCCAAGCGGCAAGACACTTGAAACTTACAAAGCCTTAACTTGCGTGAGGGGCGCCGGGCATTGTGATGGTTGTTATTTTCGTGGCAGTAGTAGTAGTAGTAGTAGTAGTAGTAGTAGTAGTAGTAGTAGTAGTAGTGGTGGTGGTGGTAGTAGTAGTAGTAGTAGTAGCAATAGTAGTAGTAATAGTAGTAACAACATTAATAGTAGCTGTAATAGTAGTTGTAACTGTAACAGTAGCAATAACAGTAGCAGCAGTAGTAATAATAATATTAGCAATGATAGTAATAGTATTAACAGTAGCAGTAGTAGTAGTAGTAGTAGTAGCAGCAGCAGCAGCAGTAGTAGTAGTAGTAGTAGCAGTAGTAAAAGTCGTAGTAGTAGCATTAAAAGTAATAACAGTAGTAGTAGTAGCAGTAGTAACACTAGTGGTAGAAATAGTATTAATAATAATAGTAGTAGTAGTAGTAGTAGTAGTAGTAAGTAGTAGTAGGAGGAGGAGAAGGAGGTAGTAGACACCTACCGAAACGATAATTTACTCCCAGCGAGGTCTAACAGCACTAGTTCAGGGGGTACTGCGAACCTTCCATTAAAGCTAGTTGTGATCTCGTTGAACGTTTCCCTTTGTGTCTCACAACTCAAGGGGGCATTCTAGCCTACCCTCTAAAGACAACTTTCCTTCTTCACTCAAAACTACATGTACTTAACACACACACACACACACACACACACACACACACACACACACACACACACACACACACACCCTTCACTTAAAATTCAAAATAAAAAAAAAAGGAGACTCCAAACCCAGCATCGAGGTCCCCTTCTGGGGAGGGGACTAGAAATGTCCCCAGGTCAGACGCCTCTCTTGATAACGATCCCAAATGTCTTGACACCTCTCTCAACTTTTCTACATTAACTTCTGCAATATTCACGGTCTTAGATGTAATTTTAAATCTGTGGAATACCACCTCTCCTCTACTAAACCTCATCTTCTTTTCCTCACCAAAACACAGCTGTCTGAGGCAACTGACAGTACCCCCTTCTCTGTTCCCTCCTACTTTCTCTATTCTCATTTTCGTTCCAAAGCTGGATATTGCGTGTATGTGCGCAACGACTTATGTTGCTCTCGTGCCCACGCTCTCGAATCTTCTGAGTTTTCCACCATATGGCTTCGACTCAATAGTCACTCTCAAACTAAATTCATCTGTGCTGTTTATCTCTCCCTAACTCTTCTGACTATAGTAAATTCTTTGACTATTTAACTTCCAAAGTGGAGCACATTCTGTCCCTCTACCCTTTCGCAGAGATTTCCATTCTTGGAGATTTCAATGTTCACCACCAGCTTTGGCTTTCCTCTCCTTCACTGACCATCCTGGTGAACTAGCCTTCAACTTTGCTATCCTCCATGACCTAGAGCAACTGGTGCAACACCCTACTCGTATTCCTGACCGTCTTGGAGACACGCCCAACATTCTTGATCTCTTCCTCACCTCTAATCCTTCTGCTTATGCTGTCACCCTTTCATCTCCGTTGGGCTCCTCCGATCACAATCTCATTTCTGTATCTTGTCCTATTTCTCCAATCCTCCTCAGGATCCCCAAAGCGAAGGTGCCTCTGGCGTTTTGCCTCTGCCAGTTGGGGGACCTGAGGAGGTATTATGCTGATTTTCCTGGAATGATTACTGCTTCCGTGTCAGAGACCCATCTCTTTGTGCTGAACGCATAACAGAGGTGATAGTGTCTGGCATGGAGGCGTACATTCCTCATTCTTTTCTCAACCTAAACCTTCTAAACCTTGGTTTAACTCAGCCTGTTCTCGTGCTATACATGATAGAGAGGTTGCCCACAAAAGGTACTTGAGCCTTCCATCTCCTGAATCTCATGCACTTTATATTTCTGCCGGAATCATGCCAAGTCTGTTCTTCAACTTGCCAAAATCTTTCAAACTCAAACTCCCTCGTGACTTCTGGCATCTAGCCAAAACATCTCAAATAACTTCACTTCTTCATCTTTCCCTCCTTTATTTCATCCTGATGGCACCACTGCCATCTCTTCTGTCTCTAAAGCTGAACTCTTCTCTCAAACCTTTGCTCACAACTCCACCTTGGACGATTCTGGGCTTGTCCCTTCCTCTCCTCCTCCCTCTGACTATTAAAATTCTTCGTAATGATATTTTGCATGCCCTTGCTGGCCTAAATTCTCGGAAGGCTTATGGACCTGATGGGGTCCCTCCTATTGTTCTCAAAAACTGTGCTTCCATGCTTGCACCTTGCCTGGCCAAACTCTTTCAACTTTGTCTATCGACTTCTACCTTTCCTTCCTGCTGGAAGTTTGCCTACATTCAGCCTGTTCCTAAAAAGGGTGACCGTTCTAATCCCTCAAACTACCGTCCTATAGCTTTAATCTCTTGCTTGTCTAAAGTTTTTGAATCTATCCTGAATAGGAAGATTCTCAAACATCTGTCACTTCACAATCTTCTATCTGATCGCCAGTATGGCTTCCGTCAAGGTTGCTCTACTGGTGATCTTCTGGCTTTCCTTACTGAGTCTTGGTCATCCTCTTTTAGAGATTTTGGTGAAACTTTTGCTGTCGCGTTAGACATATCAAAAGCTTTTGATAGAATATGGCATAAAGCTTTGATTTTCAAACTGCCCTCCTGCGGTTTCTATCTTTCTCTCTGCAACTTTATCTCAAGTTTCCTATCCGACCGTTCTATTGCTGCAGTGGTAGACGGCCACTGTTCTTCTAAATCTATTAATATTACTAATATCATTATTCATTAATAATCTTAACCAAACTTTTTGCCCTATGCACCCATACGCTGACGATACCACTCTACATCTTTTCACGTACTTTCAGAGACGACCAACCCTTCAGGACGTCAACCGATTGCGCAGGGACGCCACAGAATGCCTGATTTCTGATCTTTAGAGATTTCCGATTGGGGCAAAAAAAATCTACTAGTTTTTAATGCCTAAAAAACTCAATTCCTCCATCTATCAACTTGACACTCCCTTCCAGATAACTATCACCACTTATTCAATGGCACTCAACTGTCTCCTTTTTCACACTTGAATATCCTCGGTCTGTTCTTTACTCATAATCTTAAATGAGAAACTTCACATCTCATCTCTTGCTAAAACAGTTTCTATGAAGTTAGGCGTTCTGAGGCATCTCCGCCAGTTTTTCTCGCCCCTCCAAGTGCTTACTCTGTACAAGGGCCTTATCCTTCGTTGTATAGTACTTTTCGCATGTTTGGGGGTTCCAGTCACACAATTTTATTAGATAGGGCAGAATCAAAAGCTTTTCGTCTCATGAACTCCCCTCCTCTGACTGACTGTCTTGAACCTCTTTTTCACCGCCGAAATGTTGCATATCTTTCTATCTTTTATCGCTATATTTATGCTAACTGTTCTACTGATCTTGCTAACTGCATGCCTCCCCCTCCTGCGTCCTCGCTGCACAAGGCTTTCTTCTTCCTCTCATCCTTACTCCTTCTAACTCTTTAATGCGAAAGTTAACCAGTACTCTCAATCATTCATACTTTTTTTTTTATTTATACCATGTGGGCTTTTCACGGAAATTTATTGGCTAAGGGGATACTTTTTGGGGTACCTCCTATCTCAAAGCCCACTCGCTAGGAAACCGTTCCCCCGAGTGAGGAAACCCAACCTACACTCGGACTGTGGACAGGATTCGAACCCGTGCGCCTGGAGACCCCTCGGACCCCAAAGCACGCATGATTCCACTGTACCACGGCGGCCCTTTCACTGATAAACTCTCGAACTCCCTACTTGCTTCTGTATTTTCGCCTTCTTACGACTTGTCTTCTTTTAAGAGGGAGGTATCAAGACATTTGCTCCCTAATTTTGTCTAACTCTTTTCTCTCTTCTATAGAACCAGCACCCAAGTGGGCCTTTTTAATTTTTATTTTTTGCCCTTGGATGGCCCTCTCTCTTACATAAAAAAAAGTAATAATAATAGTAGTAGTGACTTGCTGTTGTTCTTGTTGTTGTTGTTGTTGGTGGTGGTGGTTGGGATAGTGTTTCTATTAATGTCCTCTGATGTAGTGATTGTGATGGTAATTTCGGTGGTGGTGGTAGTGGTGGTGGTGGTGTGAGTAGGAGGAGGAGGAGAAGCATAAAATAACTGCAGTTGTAGTTGTAATGGTTCCGGCTCGATGGTAATGGTGGCTTTGGTAAAGGGAGGATGACACTGGTGGAGACGAATCTTACTAGGAAGGCAGTTGTGTTGGTGGTGGTGGTGGTGTTGGTGGTGGTGGTGCTGGTGGTGGTGAAGTGTATGAACAGCGTGCATCTCAAGACACAAATGAAGCCATTAGGGCAGTCAACCTATTACTTCCCCTTCCCTCCCTCCCTCCTTACCTATCTCTTTCGCTTTCCCTCCCTCTCTTCACCATCGTCGCGGATTAATAACACGCCAGTAATCCTTCATTTACGCGTCGTCGTGGCGATGCGAAAAAAAATCCACCGAATCAATTTATTGTCCCGAGGGTGACAATTTGAGGGAATAAATCATAGTTAGACGAAGAGCATCACCCATCAAAGGCGGCGTGACCAGGTGTAATTGGAGCGCACGTCAGGAAGCCCCCTCACCTCCACCAGCGGGAAGGAGATGGCGTTGCATGGGCTGGGCGGGCAGGCAGGCACACACACACACACACACACACACACACACACACACACACGCCGTCACGCTGCCTGCCCTCGCCTGCTCCCCGACACTCCCACATCCCCGCAGGTGCTGAGGCGACACAATAATCTGCTCGAATGTTTTCTCGTGACTTGAATTTCTGAAGCTTTTTGCTGGTCAGGAGGGTAACGTCAGGAATTGGCGGCGTGTCTGGTGTCGCGGGTTCAAGAGGAAGGGTAAATGAGGGTACGAGGTTAGGAGGAGGACGGAGAGAGAGGTCACCTGAAGAGCGCAGGAACAAGTTATCGAATTCGTAAAAAAACATAAAACTCTCAGTCAGCATCGCCGCCTGGAATCTATCAAGGACTTATGAACGGAAAAAGAATCTGGTGAACAGGGGAAGTGGACAAGAGACTGGAGGACATAGAGAGAGGATATGAGAGGTGGAGGAAAACTGAAGTAGGAGGACAGGGTAGAGAATCGATGGCTATAATGGTGTGTGATCATCTCCTTGTACTGATTGTTTCCCGATGTTGGAAATTTAAGCCACTGGTTGAGTTAATCCACGGCAATGTTGGATTAGTGTGTTCAGTCGACTCGCGTACAACTACCAAACAGCCTCTCAGTAAAAAGACACTCATCTGGTGAAGCCAATGGTATTTCCTCTCCCTCACGTATTCGGTTTGTCTTCCGAATGACGCCAAACCTTTTGATTGTTGTTATCGGTGTGAGGCTAGTATTTATAGTTCGTCCGTTCAGTGCGTGTCTCGCGGTCTCGCATGACGCGGCAGTGTTCCTCACACGTCGTCTTATATCACACCGCAACTAAACGTGACGGGTGCAGCTTTCAAGGCTTGGGTAAAGGAAGAAAGGGGGAAAGAGAGTGAGACACGAGCGGACTGAGATTCGCCAACATGAATAACTTCAAAGAAAATGTCTCCAATGATAAGCAAAATCTCCGCAGCCTCTGTCCACCTCCTCTTCGTAAGTGTCTCAGCAAGGTCTCATCTCTGAAACTCATCTAGAAGGCAGCACTTCAATTTCAGGCTAAAACATCAACTTTAGTGCTATTATCACCAGAGGTAAAAAAATAGTAAAGTTTCCAGTTTGAGCGGCTGCTACAATTGTATGAAACTGAATCATCGTCTCACCTACTTAATTTTCTCAAATAACAGCGGCTATTGGTCTTTCAGGGCACGAATATTGCTAATGAAAGGCTCTCAGCTGGATGAGGAGCTTACTACCGCACGCCCATCACTCCTCGCTATTGATACCAACACCACAATTTGCTAAACCACTTAATGAAACCAAAGGCATAAAGTGAACGCTGTGGCTTCTCAAAAAAACGACCTTCATCAGTAGGGGATGTGCATGAGTTGGCGGACCACTAACACAGACATCAGACTCTAATATTCAGACAAGCGCGGGATAGGTGATGTAGACCCGACAAGACAGGCTCCCCACTGCGTATAGTACTCATCGATACCTGCTGTTTTTTTTTCCTCCGTAGCGACGTGTCATGCCCCCAGGGAAAAGGAATAATATAATTTGGCAAGAGTGGAATACATGTCATTAAAATCAAAGTAATAACTGAGTTCCATGGTTGTATTAAGCAAAATTTAACATACGAGGGAAGATTACCAGGTGTAGCCATACAAGCCACTTACCGAAGACCCTGCACACCACACACGAGGCGCCCCCTTGCACTGCCGCACCCTTAGCATGAATAAACATTCCAGATTCCCTTTTACATTAATTGAAGGAAATTAGAGCTGTTATCGATAATTACGGTGAATACGGAATTTACTACTAGCTTCTTATGAGGTTCGTCATATTACTTGATACTATTACTATCGCCCATTGGCCACGCCCTAAACTGACCTGGCTCACACCCATCCTTTGTAATGCAGCGGTCCCAGACCTCCGCCACTCGGATCTTCACTCACACAGGAACAACTTGTTTCTTGGGGAATGACAAAGGCTGAGTGGACGTCACGAACGGAGGTGAGGTAAGAAGGTTGGCTGGGCCAGTGAGGACTGATTGCGTGCTAAATGGAGAGAGAGAGAGAGAGAGAGAGAGAGAGAGAGAGAGAGAGAGAGAGAGAGAGAGAGAGAGAGAGAGAGAGAGAGAGAGAGAGAGAGAGAGAGAGAGAGAGAGAGAGAGAGAGAGAGAGAGAGAGAGAGAGAGAGAGAGAGAGAGAGAGAGAGAGAGAGAGAGAGAGAGAGAGAGAGAGAGAGAGAGAGAGAGAGAGAGAGAGAGAGAGAGAGAGAGAGAGAGAGAGAGAGAGAGAGAGAGAGAGAGAGAGAGAGAGAGAGAGAGAGAGAGAGAGAGAGAGAGAGAGAGAGAGAGAGAGAGAGAGAGAGAGAGAGAGAGAGAGAGAGAGAGAGAGAGAGAGAGAGAGAGAGAGAGAGAGAGAGAGAGAGAGAGAGAGAGAGAGAGAGAGAGAGAGAGAGAGAGAGAGAGAGAGAGAGAGCCGATGGAAGGTTACCCTGACCACCCAACCTCTATTGTGGATTTTGTGGAGAAAAAATATGTCCAATTATATCGTAGCAAAACATTTTAAAACTCGCGATGTTGACTGTAGAGGTAAAACAGTTCGGCATTCGTGGGTCTTCATAAGGATAATAACTCGATTATCGGACTGCTCGTTTTCAATTCCACGTGTGGGCCGAGGTGCGCCCTCGTCCAGCTGCGTTAGAATAAAAAAAGGGGGAAATAATTAAATACAGCTTGATCAAAAAATTATCCACGGTGGGATCCATTCTGGAGAACGAGGAGAAGAGATCGGGGCTGGGCAGGAGATGCCATGCAAGTTGTAGGATGCGCTGAGAGTGACACCGTGGCCTGTATTCTGGTATATTTTGTAAGGACTTTCAAAGACTAAAGAAATGGTTAGGGAGATTTTCAGTAGTGCTTTTTCATCAACTGTATAGAAGAATACTTATCATTCCATCCCTAATATAATTCACACGCTCTTGAAAATAATTTCAAATTAAGGCTGTTAAAACTAACAAAATACTTTAATATACGACACCAATAGGTTTTCTGAGAGTAAAGAGCCATGAATGACTGCGTCGGGTGATGTTGCTGTCCATGCGTGCTGTGTGGAAAAGAATGATGCTTGTTTGCCTCCACGCTACGCCCACACTTCCTCCACCTGTGCTGGTACGCGTGACACACCTGAGGGAAGCGGTGAGGCAGGGCGCGCTGTGAGGTAGTAGAGGTGAAGGTGCCGGTATCGTGCTCCCTCGCGACGCATCATCACCATTAGTTATCTTACAAAGAACATGATGAACAAAATGTCTTCTTCATCTTCTGCCGCATTATTGCACACGGCGGGAGCACCTCCACCTTCGCGCCGACTAGCACCATCTCGCCACCATACCCGCCTGCGATATAAACTTCAGTTCACCTGGAAGGGACGCGGCAATAGGAGCAGGGGAGGGAGTGGTGGTGGGGAAGGGGGAGGAGGGAGAGCAGGGTGAGGTAAGAGATAGGAGAAAGAGGAAAGGGTTGCCATGGGAAGACTTGTGTTTCACATTATTCGCGAAAGGCTTGCCGGTAAATAACAGCAGTTAACTCTTCACATTAACATACATCTCTATGTTAACCAAACGATAAATTCATTCATGGGAAGAAGGAAATTGAAAAGTTACCGATTATATGAGATAGTGAGTGATCTAGCCAGCTCAGAGGTGACTACGTCATCTCCATATATTGCTAAATATTTTTTGAAAATGAATAAAGTGTAGTTGAAAATGGTCAGTATTTACAGGGAATTGAATTTTCGATGACGAATAAAATCGCGAGTCCTGAGAACCTTTTTCTTGGTCGCAAGATGGAGAAAATGAACCTGGACAAGATTTTTCTTCGTTACTTGGTGGTTTTTGGGGTAAAAAGATGTCCTGAAAATGACAGTCGTACATAAGATGTGAAGCGTGGCGGCGGCAGGTGTGGAGCGGCGGCGGGCAGCCAGACCCAGGGCGACGGGCGGACCGCGGAAGAATGACACGTCCCAGGAAGTAAAAAGAAAGAAAGGAGGAAGGATGGAATTTGAGATTTAAATTTAGCATCAGATTTGTTCGAAAACTGATCAGCGACGTCCCTCGGCAGTTCAGTCTACTATGGGACGCCACGAGAGAAAACAATTATGATGTAAAGTAAACAACGAACAATTAACATATTCTATTAAAGACAAGTTATCTCGCTGATAAATATGACACAAACACACACAAAAAAAGAAAAACTGCACCCGGCGAGCATAAACTTGAGTAAACCAGTGGCCGTAATGGAGGAGCAGGGCAGCGGGCAGCGGGCGGTGGGCGGTGGGCGGGTTCAGGGTCGTCGGGACGAGTCGCCCTCGTGCCCAGGCTTCTTATAAGGCCCACTCTAGCCAGGCTAAATCCGTTTGAGTTCAGTTTCTTATGAAGCCAACTTCTTGTGCCAATTTTGTGTCAGGCCTTTAGGAGTGGCCGCCGGGGACGCTATTTTATTAGACAATGAAAGTGCGTCAACCACACAGATTTTTTGGCAAGTAAATACAGAAAATTAATCAGGTTACATGGGGGATAATTATGAGTTAAGGAAAGAGGATTATAAGGCAACTGTAAAGAGATGATACTTTGCCTCATGAACTTTTTACTGTTCTCGTTGAGTTACTGGCCATGAACAGGAAAGCTGTCTTGGACACAAAATAGATCTTAAGTATTATTGCATGATGCAGCCTAAGGTATTAATATCATGGACAGTCCTATCGTTTGGACTAAATTCTGCGGCCTCTCCACTGAGGGCACCAAAAAATGAACATGCGGTAGACAAGCTACGGCATGAACACTGGAACGCCGTGGCTGGAATGTCTGCGGGGTATTATAAGTTTTTTAGGAATGGTGAAGTAAAGCTGATAAAGTGAATGTGCTCGGTGCACCGGCTATAAAAACACAAAATGGATGTGATTTTACAGGAAGGTAAAGAATGTGATGAGCTGGAAAATTGGGTACTCAGAAAATACAGTAAGACTTGAGGTTGAAGTGAAGTAGTGCCAGTAAAGATTATCATTGTTCTCGTGTTGCCGAGAACGATTAGCACAATGCAGAGTCTTCGGAACACTGGTGTGTTGGATATGTGTCTGGAGTGTTGAAAATTGCCGAGGTCTTGCAATCAGTGAATTTATCTAATAGTGCTGTGAATACAATCCTGATTTGATTGCGAATGATATCTGAACACGAAGGTAAAAATCGAAGTAAGAACCGGTGTGTGTACCTACTCCGTTTGAGGACAACGTTTACAATGGAGGATGGTGCAAGGAGACAGCAGTGGGACAGTGGAAAACATGATAGAAGCGACCTGACGCAACACATGCTTCAGTAGAAAAAAAAACAGCCTTTCTTTGCACCAGTGACATGGACAGTGAACCCGCTGCTGCAGGAAGAAAAAAAAAAGTCAGTTCACCAGAGGGAAAACATCACACGAAGGACACACGTGAGGTGGTATGTTGCTATCCGTTGCGGCGAAGCGTGAAATCTAATTATTTGAATGACTTTAAAATCTTGTAATAAAAGAAATTACCTGTACCATTAATGACTTAGCGCTGAGGAGGCACAGATAATTATCAGCCTCAACAGAGCAGCCAAGTTCTGAGGAACACCGAGAAAGTGAGAACATCCAGATGGCGCAGAACAAGAAACATGATAATGTATACTGGTGAGTGTATATATATATATATATATATATATATATATATATATATATATATATATATATATATATATATATATATATATATATATATATATATATATATATATATATATATATATATATATATATATATATATATATATACCTTGGTGTAAGGCTTCTGTCCTTCTCTCTGTAAGTTTTCTTTGTGGTCGTTCTATTTCTGTTATGGTAGATGGTCACTGTTATTTTCCTATATCTTTTAACAATGAAGTTGCATAGGATTCAGTTCTGTGGTCAAGTTTCTTCCTATTTATTATTCATCAATTATCTAAATAATTTTGTTTGTTTTTTGTCTTACACTGATGATACCACTCTTCACTTTTGGCGTAGACAACCAACCTTTCCAGAAGTAAACAATTCACGCAGGGAAGCCACGTCATTTCTGACTTCAAATTTCTCTAAGATTTTTAATTGTAGCAGAACAAACTTAGTGTTGTTCAAAGCCTTAAAATGTCAATTCCCCATCGATGAACTCTACACAACCTTCCAGACGACTATACCCTTTTTGCAATGGCAGTCAACTGTCCCCTCATCTATACTGAACATCTTCCATCCTCCTTTACTTCTAATCTAAACTGGAAACTTCATATCACATCTCTAGCTAAAACAACTTCTATGAAGTTAGGTGTTCTGAGTCGTCTCTGGCAGTTTTCAGCACCCTCCCAACTGCTAAAGGGGGTCTTATTTGTCCATGTATAGAGTATGCTTCACATGTATGTGGCGGATATTCCACTCATACTGCACTTTTAAACAATGTGGAATCGAAAGCTCGTCTTATCAAGTTTTTTTTTCTAAATGATAGTCTTTACTCTCTTTCTCATCGTCAAAATATTGCATGCTTTACCATTTTCTACCACTATTTACACGCCAACTGTTCTTTTGATCTTGCTAACTGCATGATTCCTATTCTGCTGCGCCCTTGCTGTAAAAGACTTCCTTTTTCTCTCAACTCTATTCTGTCCACTTCTCTCTATTGCAAGAGTTAACTATCATTCTCAATCATTCATCCGTTTCTCTGGTAAAATATGAAACTTCTGTCTGCTTTTGTATTTCTAATTTCTGACGTGAACTCTAATAAGAGGGAGGTTTTAAGAGACTTATCCTGTATTATCTGACCACCACTTTCGACTCTCTTCAGAGATCAGCACTTCAGTAGGCCTTTTCTTTTATTGCAGTTTTGTTGTCGTTAGCCGACAACTCTCCTAATATATATATATATATATATATATATATATATATATATATATATATATATATATATATATATATATATATATATATATATATATATATATATATATATATATATATATATATATATATATATATATATATATATTTTTAACTGAAAAGTGAGGAATGCATTCTGTGTTAAGTGAGCGCAAGGGTCGGGACAAAGTGGCAAGAGGCTCGCCACCCTGTACTGTAGAAACACCGCCAGCGGAAGACAGCGAGGGTCTCGGGGCTCCCGCGTGCAGGGATTTCTTGTAACTTACCTGACGCACCTCACGACCTGCATCCCTTAATGAGCCTCTAATGAACACTAATTGACACGTTCAGAGAGGATGGAGCATCGCAGCGACATGGGGTGGCGCCGCTCCCACGCCCCCATCCACACCATCAGCCTGCACCAGCCGTCGCTCCTGCCCACGCCTTCTTTACTCCATGAGCTGCCGTCCACCTCCTCACAAGCACATCACCAGAACCTTTACAATGCATCTCACCACAGAGAACACGAGTCCGCTGTCCTGCCGCGTCACTCACACATGATATCAGCAGCACTAGTACGTTAATTAACGACATAAATAAATAAATAAATAAATGCATAGTAATAATAGTAACAATGATAATGGTAATAATAATAATAATAATAATAATAATAATAATAATAATAATAATAATAACAATAATAATAATAAGTATATAAATAAATGAATAAATAAAAAAAACACATTAAGAATAGAATGATAAAGATATGAACAACGAAATCAAATCATAAGCATAACGGAGTACAAAAGAAGCAAACATTTAGGAATGAAAATAATGTATTATCATTACAGGTATTATTGTTGATCTTTTGTTGTTGCTGCTGATATTGTTGCTATTATAATTCCTACAGTACAACGACTACAACAACAACAAAAACAACAAACCCATCGTCATCATCATCAACATCATTTGCATAGATTTAGCATTTCCCGAAGGCAGCTTTGATTCAAGTTCGATAGAGAAACGAACGTTTACTTTGCTTTCCTTCTCCGTGGCTGATCATTGTTCTTTCTTCTATTATCTGAGTTGCCGTGCTAGAGGAGGTGGCAACAGTCGAAAGCGTGTCTTGTGTCCGGGTACAATTGCTGCTACTTCTGTAACTCAATAAGAAGAACAGTACTCGCGCGCGTGTGTGTGTGTGTGTGTGTGTGTGTGTGTGTGTGTGTGTGTGTGTGTGTGTGTGTGTGTGTGTGTGTGTGTGTGTGCTGTCATCTTTGCCTTTCTATGCTTTGCACGCTCCTAATACACTCCTTCCCTTCAAGGTCTCGCCACATTTCCCGCGTCTCCGTCCACGCATCTCCTTAAAAAACACAACCACAACACGACTACTGTGATACGCCGCAAGCAAACAACACAAACACACAGACACACGCATACACACACAGACGCACAGAGGAAGAAAACCATTTTCAGCATACAAGCCTGCGAGCTTCGGAGCGCAAAAACAGGGACAGAAATGTGGGATAGAAGGCTGCTTTAACTATGATATTAACACTTCATGGGGCAGGGAAGGTCTGGATATGTGGCTGGCGGCCAGAGTATTGATTTAAAGGGGGACAGGATAGGAGGAGGAGGGGGAGGAGGAAAAGGAGGAGAAGAAGGAGAAAGAGGAAGAGGAGCAAGAAGAGAAGGGAGGGGGCAGGAGGAGGAGGAAGAGGAGTTCGGTAGGCAGATATTACTAAGGTGAGGGGAATGTAAGTGGAAGATTGTATCGCTTCCACAAGAAAAAGTCAGTTACCTTAGAGAGAGAGAGAGAGAGAGAGAGAGAGAGAGAGAGAGAGAGAGAGAGAGAGAGAGAGAGAGAGAGAGAGAGAGAGAGAGAGAGTCTTAGCTTGTCCATCCTAGTAATTTTTCTATAATCTTAGTCTTTTTAAGATTAGATTGATCTTTTCACTCACTTCCTCTCACTTTTTCATTTCCTGTATCTTTCTCTCTCTATGTCTCTGTCTGTCTGTCTGTCTCTCTCTCTCTCTCTCTCTCTCTCTCTCTCTCTCTCTCTCTCTCTCTGATCCATATATACCACACAAATTTAAGGTAATGAGTCTCCCGCCGCCCTGACATACAAACACGAATATCAAAGACACTCGGGTGGCGCCAATAAACAAAGGGAGCATTGCTAGACAAATTTAATGTAGCAATTATCAGTACAGTGTCAGGTAGCCGTTGTAACTTTTCTCCGTGGGTGTGGCGGAGGTGAAAGGTCGATGTAAGGCGAGGAGAGTAACAGGGAGGGCGCTGCTGTGCGGACGCTAAGGGAGGGAGAACAGGGACCCATAATTACAGTAATGAACTTTATATTAGCTACAGGTAGGCGAGTGTACTGGGAGGTGCCGTACTGGTCACGTCATTATCCCTTGGTAGAGTGTTCCGTAACCCCACCACCATCACCACCACCACAGGCTATGATCGGCGGGATGATGCGACGCAGGACATGTACACAGGGAAAGGATAAGTAATATAGAGACACAGGTGACGGCTAACATTAGTAGGTGCACGTATGTACCGAGAAACTTATGTCCGAAGGTCTGAATTGGATGTCTACATAGTGTTGCCGATTTACCAAGGGAATCTGAACCTGTAGGATATCATATTGTAGTTCTAGCAGTGATGAGGGACGGTTTATTGAGAGTGGGTTCAAGGATGTGTCTGTGAGTACGGTGACTGAGGGAAGCGTGGTTAGAGAGGACATTGATAGGGTTCCCTTGTCTTCTGAGTATGACGGTTCGGGAATATCGTTTTTCATGAGGAGGTGGGATTATTGGAGAGGGAGTGTTAGGGTGTGGGCACAGGAACTGGGATAAGGTAGTGAGGATATCAGGGTGTTGGAGAGGGGTGGAGAGTGTTAGAGTAAGAGCGCAGGAGTCGCCGTGAAGGGATGAGTGTGTTTCTCAAGTTGCTCGGGGTCAGAAGAGGGATGAGGGAGGAAAGGTCGGGGGTCGCACGCGGGTGAGGAAGAGGGGATGAGGGAGTGTGGTCAGGGGTGACGCGCTGAAGGGGGTTAGGGCTGCAGGATGACTCACTCACCCGCCTCATTAGATTCTTATCTGGAGATCTGAAGGAAGGACGGGGCGTAAATTTCTTCTGTGATGTTAATTGTTGAGCCGCGACGCAGCACCTCGGCGGCGGCGATGGCAGGGGACGCGACCACACTACAACATCCACCCCTCTCCCCCCCAACACACCTACAAGGCCTCCTTACAACTCAGACTAAAAAACATGCCGCCAGAACTCATGCAAATATGGTTACAATCCCAACTCATTGCAGTACAGGCAACATCCGTCAGCCCTTCAGCCTCGCCTTGTGTCTCTCAGCCCAGGCCACTCATGTCTCCCAGTCTCGCCGCTCACTCAAGTCACCGCCGGAGCAACAGTGCATCAGTCAGGTGTTCGCTCATTATATTTGCATGGACTCGACATAACTCAGGGTGCAGGTATAAGGTATGCGAGGGTCGGTCCTGCGGGAGGGGTGTGAGGGAGGCGGCGTCACTTGGTGGAGAGTTTACACCACCAGGAAGCAGGTATATCACCCGTAATTGAGTGTCTTCTGTGTGTGTGTGTATGTGTGTGTGTGTGTGAGAGAGAGAGAGAGAGAGTCTGTGTGTGTGTGTGTGTGTGTGTGTGTGTGTGTGTGTGTGTGTGTGTGTGTGTGTGTGTGTGTGTGTGTGTGTGTGTGTGTGTGTGTGTGTGTGTGTGTGTGTGTGTGTGTGTGTGTGTGTGTGTGTGTGTGTGTGTGTGTGTGTGTGTGTGTGTGTGTGTGTGTGTGTGTGTGTGTGTGTGTGTGTGTGTGTGTGAGAGAGAGAGAGAGAGAGAGAGAGAGAGAGAGAGAGAGAGAGAGAGAGAGAGAGAGAGAGAGAGAGAGAGAGAGAGAGAATTAATCTTTAATTAGTTAATTCTTAATTAATCACTGAAAAAGTAGCCCAATAAGTTTCAAGCCTCCACATGACCCCCTTCGCTCCTCGCACTTCGCAAGAACAAGAACGCGAGGAGCAAATAAAGAGACCCTTGCCCTGCGAATACATTACGAAGACCGGCCACGGGGAAGGGCTCGACGGTGACGACCAGAACCAAAGACCATGAATAGAGTCCCTCATTGAATAGTCCCGGTGAGGAGACCTAGGCAGGGAGGCCACCCGCAGCAGTGGCGCCCTGGATAGCAATTACTACTGATGCTCGAATTCCAATTATTGCATCGGTGATGAACGCCGCCCCGGCACACGTTAGTAATCAAACGCAACGTGTAATCTCAAGACCCATCCTGAGCCTCTGTCTTAATGGGAGCGCGGCGGGGACGAAGGCTTAGCGTATGGGGGCACATTGCCATCGCAGCTTTTGTATCTTATGACCCGAGATAAACACGCGAACACCGCCACAGCAGCGGCGACAGACTCAGGCCGTACACAGGAAGCAGCAATATACGAGCGCAAATTACACAGGAAGGAGGTTGATAAGACAAACAGAGAGGACTACTGGTGAGGTGCGGCGGGAGTAAGAGGAGAGGAAGGTCCCTGGAATCCGGCCAGTACCGCCAGGGGCTTGTAGGTGGAACGTGCGGCGGGTGAGGTGGAGTGAAAAGGAGAAGAGTCGACACAAGCGGAGAATGTGGCGCAGCAATGGAAGAGAGGATGTAGACAGACATTCCAAGGGTGTCAAGGCGTCATGGAGGAGAGGGTGGTGGTATAGGGCGTGGCGGTGACGCGCTGGGTTGGGAGGTGAGCGAGGTGTAGTGTAAGTGGTCACTCGATTAACACACACACACACACACACACACACACACACACGCACACATCGCGTAGTGTAGTGGTTAGCACGCTCGACTCACAATCGAGAGGGCCGGGTTCGAGTCCCGGCGCGGCGAGGCAAATGGGCAAGCCTCTTAATGTGAAGCCCCTGGTACGGGATGTAACTCGAGGGGTTGTGGCCTCGCTTTCCCGGTGTGTGGAGTGTGTTGTGGTCTCAGTCCTACCCGAAGATCAGTCTATGAGCTCTGAGCTCGCTCCGTAATGGGGAAGATTGGCTGGGTGACCAGCGGGAGACTGGTGAATTACACACACGGTCCTTAAGGATCTATGCGAATAAAGTTATTTTAACCTGATGAATCAACAATAAAAATAAAGAGGACAGTGGACGCCAACCAATGAAGGAGCAAAGGATGGAGAGAAGAAGAAAGAGAAGTACAATAAGGGGACAAACTATGATACGATGAATCAACAAGAAAAAAAAAAACGAAAATAATAGTGGATACTAAGCAATGAAAGATGGAAAGTAGGGAAGAAGGGAGAAGAGAAGCAGCAGCGAGTGAGAAATCAGGCGCTAGTCTGAGCCATTGTGCTGTTGTTCATTGTGATATTTATGGTGATTGCTTGCCGAGGCCGTGAAGGACGCGGCGCGCTGCTCACACCACCCAACAAAGAACGCTTTATCAAGTTTTTTCTACGCTTTGGATGACGATAAAGTAGCGCCCATCGACCC
>NC_059295.1:7308487-7333487 GCF_017591435.1 Portunus trituberculatus
TGGAGGAATTGAGTTTTGAGGCATTGAAAACTACTAGATTTTCTCTGCCCCAATCGGAAATCTTAGAAAGATCGGAAGTCAGGCGTTCTGTGGCGTCCCTGCGTGATCTGTTGACTTCCTGAAGGGTTGGTCGTCTCTGAAAGGACGTGGAAAGATGTAGGGTGGTATCATCAGCGTAGGAGTGGATAGGGCAAGAAGTTTGGTTAAGAAGGTCATTAATGAATAATAGAAAAAGAGTGGGTGACAGGACAGAACCCTGAGGAACTCAACTATTAATAGATTTAAGAGAAAAACAGTGGCCGTTTACCACAGCAGCAATAGAATGGTCGGAAAGGAAACTTGAGATAAAGTTGCAGGGAGAAGAATAGAAGCCGGGCAGTTTTGAAATCAAAGCTTTATGCCAGACTCTATTAAAAGCTTTTGATATGTCTAACGCTACAGCAAAGTTTCAGTGAAATCTCTAAAAGAGGAGGAACAAGACTCGGTAAGGAAAGCCAGAAGATCATCAGTAGAGCGACCATGATGGGAGTCATACTGCCGATCAGATAGAAGATTGTGAAGTGACTGATGTTTGAGAATCTTCCTATTCAGGATAGATTAAAACACACACACACACACAGAAAGATTACAACACTGCCGCGTCATAGCGGCGTTCCGGCAAACTTACATTATCCTGGGAAATTTAGACTATTCCCGCAAATTAAAATTATGCTGGATTTATAACATTTACCGAACTACGTAATTCCACATTTGGGAGGTAAAGGCTGTATATATATATATATATATATATATATATATATATATATATATATATATATATATATATATATATATATATATATATATATATATATGTCCACGAGAAACAAATTAAAAATAAAAGGCTCACTAAGATGCTAGTCCGCTTGTAGGTCTGAGAGAGTTATTAGAAATAAAAGGGATAAATGTCTTGAAACCTTCCTCTTTAAATGGAGTGAAGTCACACGAAGTTGGAAATACAAAAGCAGGTAGGGAATTCAGAGTTTACCAGAGAAAGGTATGAATGACTGAGAGTATTGGTTAACTCTTGCATTAAAGTGTCTCGTAGCTGTTCCGTGGCAAGATGAGCATAGTTGATGGCCAGTTGAACTGCGTCTATTGCAATTCTGGAGAGGGCATCAGCCACAGGGTTCCTCTTGCTTGGCAGGTGCTGGAAGGTGCTTTTGAATTCTGCTATGGCTGAGAGGTGACAGCGCTGCTCGGGGGATCAGGCATCCGACTGCCTAGTAAAGGCATGTACTAAAGGCATGTGGTCCGTCTGAACAGTGAAAGTGACACCCTCCAGGAAGTGATGGAAGTGACGGACAGCCTGGTGGACAGCAAGTAGCTCTCTGGCAAAGGTAGAGTAGTGTATTTCAGCCCCACGAAGTTTGCGGCTGAGGAAACTCAGAGGGCGTGGCTGTCTATGGATGAGTTGTTCCAAAACGGAGCCAATCCCGATGTTGCTAGAGTCCGTGGCGACGAGGAGAGGCTTACCAGGGATTGGATAAGCAAGGAGGGTAGCTGAGGCGAGAGAGAGTTTCGCCTCCCGGAAGGCCTGTGCTTGCGAGGAACCCCAAACCAACTCCCTGGGTTTGCCTGCTAGAACTTCGTAAAGTGGTGCCATGGTGAATGCAATCTCGGGCAGGAAACGGTGGTAAAAGTTGACCATCCATATTTTGGCCACGAGCACCCTGGTTGGCAATTTCTTGCCTTGGAGCCGAATTTAGCGTGATAGAAGCAGAATTGGTCTTTGAAAAAAGTCTTGGTTGCTGCTGGGCGCTGCTTCGATCGTGGCTGTGGATTGTACTTCCGAGTGAGGGGCTGATGAGCTCTCGGTGGTGGGCGTTGTACCGCAGCGACGTCGTCCTCATTATCTTGTGGCGGCAGGAAGATGTCAGGAGGTACAGTGTGAATACTTCGGCTTGAAGCCGTAAGAGCGTCAGTCAGGTGATCAGCTTTTTCTTGTAATTCATACTCGTCGATTTCCTCTGCGTTGGGGATGGCAGCACGGATGGATTCGGTGAGGCGAAGGATCCACAGCGCCCGGAGGAGATCTATATGATGAGGAGTCCCATCAGGAGCTGGAGAGAACCTTGCCATGGCCCTCATTTCCCGGAAAGCGTCGGAAGGTTTCTGGTCGCCAATGGGTTGTTGGGCGAGTTGAAGGAGCTGTGTTACTCGTGCCGCTGGCGACGGTGTAAAACGCTGCAGTAGGTAGGCTTTTAGGTCGGCGTACTCGATGGCGTTGTCACCCTTACATTCCAACCATTCTGAGATGTGAGGAAACATTTCGTCCGGGAGAACCGACAAGACGTGGTCAGCACGTGTAGTGGCGTTGGTCACTCTTTTGAGGCGAAATTGCACCTCTGCTCGACGAAACCAGGTAGGGGCGTCGATCGTAGAGAAAAGCGGGAGCTGGACCTGTGTGACTGCCGTTGATAGAGCTCCGCCAGGAATGGAAAGCGTAGAGTGACTGGCGGTCGTCTCCATGGAGTGAAAAAGCAGTCACCCCGAGGACACCAATGTAGCGATGGTCGCTACTAGCGTTCTGGTCCAGCAAGGAGAGATAAGTAAACATGATGATTGGTTAGAGTGATCTGATTCATTTATTAAAAAATACCTCTATTTATAAGCTTCGCCTATATCAAGTACATCCGTCAGCAACCAATCAGCGTACAACCTGGTCCCTGTCATGCGCTCCGCTATCCGATCCCGGTTAAGCCACGCTACTTCCACGACCGCATGCTTCCGCCAATCACCGTCCAGCGTGGCTCCCGATCTGGGCCTCGTGATCGTGTCTGTGGCGCTCGGCCGCCACACATGGCTTACAAGTGGAATACTCAAATCTATTAAACATAAATGTAACTTGTTTAGAATGTGTAAACTTGGAACAGCCTCTCATGAGACTTATAAACAATATAGAAGTAATCTTACTCAAATTTTTCGGGCTGCTAAAATTAACTATTACTTTAGGATATTTACAAACTTTCGTATCAATACTAAAAAGATTTGGCAAGCAATTAATGAATTAAAAGGTAATACATTAAAAAGAACCAATATTAAGTCCCTGCAATATAACAATTCAATACTCAGTGATCCATCAGATATATCAGAAGCCTTCAGCAATTACTTTTCCACTATTGCTCCTGAACTTGATAGAAACTTCCCGAACGTAAATATAAACCCAAACAACTATCTTAAAGGTAATTTTCCAAATTCTATGATGTGCCCCATTGTTACTACCTTTGAACTTAAGACTGTAATTAAATCATTAGATAATAAAAATTCAGGCATTAATGACATCTCATCCACCGTTATTAAAAGAAATTCTCATCTGTTTGCAATCCCTTTGACTATACTTTTCAATCAACCTGTGGCGACTGGACCTTTTCCATCGCTGTTGAAGACTGCTAGAATTACGCCTATCCATAAGTCTGGCCCCGATGATGATCCTAAAACTTACAGACCAATATCTCAACTCACAATATTCTCAAAAATATTTGAAACTTTAATGAAGATTTACCTAATTGACTATCTTGAAAATAAGAATACTTTAAATCATGCTCAATATGGTTTTCGCCGGAACTGCAACACTTTTAAAGCATTGAATGTCTTTTCCAACTATGTACTTTCTGCGCTTGACAAATAACTAACTGTCTTATCCATATTTATAGATTTTGCAAAAGCTTTTGATACAGTTAATCATAAGATACTCATTAACAAAATGCACCACTATGGAATTAGGGGACCAATACTTTCATGGTTTAAAGATTATTTAACTGATAGACATCAATATATTGTATTTAACGGCAAAAAATCACTTACAACAACTGTCAACATTGGTGTTCCGCAAGGAAGCATTCTTTATTTTTGTGCCTGATATACATCAATGATATATCTGATCTTTTCTCTGAAGCTAAAAGTATCTTGTTTGCAGATGGTATGACACTCTGCTTGACAGGACCAAACCAAAATCAACTTATCTTGAATGCAAACAGTGAACTTGAAAAAACTCTATAAATGGTGTCTATGTAACAGACAATCAACACTAAGAAAACTTATTTTATGCTATTTTCTTTTAAAAAAGCGTCTAATTTAATCAATTTAAAAACTAGAAATGAAATCATCTCTAAAACTGACAGGATAAGATTTCTTGGTGTAGATTTTGACGATTCATTATCATTTAAACCTCACATACATAATCTCTCACTGAAAATATCAAGACACATTGTATTGCTTTATCAAAATAAAGGATATTATGCCATTTAATGTACTGAAATCTATATACTATGCTCATATTTACTCACTTATTACTTACTGTAATCCCATTTAGTGTACAACATACACGACTTTTCTAACCCCCCCCCCTAAGATTGCAACTCAAAAAAATTGTAAGAATTATTACCAATAGTGAGTATTTAGCTCATACTAGTCCACTCTTTACAGAAAACAAAAATCCTGAAACTAGATGATATAACAAAATTGGCAACAACTACACTTATGTATCAAAATAACAATGAAATGCGTGAACTTCGCCCATCTCATGATTACAGTACCCATCACCGCCACAAGCTTACCTTTCCTATACATCGTCTGTCAAAATTTCAACATTCAACTACCTGTTTGGGTCCGGTAATATGGAATTCTATTCCTACACAAATTCAGGATGCCCCCTCCCTCAACACATTTAAAAATCGATTAAAACACAGTATCATCATGAACTATTAACACCTCCACTTAACCCTTTCGTTGAAATTCATATTTACTTATGTATATATATATATATATATATATATATATATATATATATATATATATATATATATATATATATATATATATATATACACTGTATGTGTCTGTGAATGAGTATGTGTATGTATATGCACATAATGTCAAAATATCATTTTAGCTGATATTTCATTATGTATATTCACTGAATGGCTAGATATATGTATGTGCATGTATAGTTATATATACATAGAGTATGGCCACACATCATTATAACTGGTATTTGTTTCTGTATATTTACTGTATTGCATGTGAACTATATATGTTTGTATGTCCATAGGTATGTGCATATGGTATGTCCACATAGTATTGTTCTTCTCTTAGCCCAGTCAGTTATAATTATATAATTTATATAATTATATAATTTGTGCCTAAAAGCGATGCTTGATATAGGCTAGCATTAGTTTAATTAACTTTGTATATTCAAAATATGTATACTGAAAATATATTGTTAACTATTGCTATGAATAAATGTTTCAAATGTTTCAATGCTTCTCTCTCTCTCTCTCTCTCTCTGAATTGAATAAATATAGCTCTGCGGTTTAACCCTTACAGTAGTGAGACTCATTTTTACCTTGATTTTTTGGGTATGTTTAGACAATTTCATTTACGTTAAGGAAAGAAAAATCTTCGCTCCTGAAGCGTGTACGGATATTGAAACATTGGTTGTATACAGTGTTGTTAAGAGTAAAGAGCAACAAAACGGCGACCTCCAAATCATAACATATAAATCTTGACCTCCATGTCCTCGCAAACAAAACGGCGACTCCAAATCATAACATATAAATATATATTCGCATACAAATCTAATTTTCAATATGTGAGTGTAAGGGAAAGTGACGTTTGAGGGTGCAGGTCCAATGAAGGCTGGTGTCCTGCAGTACACATCCCTACATTGTGATTATTAGGCTCATTTTTGCTCTTATAAAGTCCAAAAGATGAACAACGTTCGTCTACGCTAATTGTAGCCCTGCGGTGCCTCTTACTGGGACAGTGTCAGTATAAGTCAGGGCTCAACAAACAAACACGTCAAGCATTAACTGTTCCCGTGGGTCACTGCTTACTTTCCATCATTCAAAGCACCAAAACGACAACAACACGTCTTCTCACTCCAAGTATCATTATTCTTCATTGCTGCTCCTCCTCCTCCTCCTCCTCCTCCTCCTCTCTCCTCACTCTGCTGTAAAGAAACCCTCCCCCTGCATTTTTCTCCATCTCTCTCAATCTTTCTTCCACCTAGTGGCAGTGATACTCATCTAGCCATAAGAGTGCGTGTTCTGAATGATGTTAACCTTTTCATAGCAGCACGAAACATTACCACCAATGGAAGCAATGCAATAATGTATATCACTGAGAGAGAGAGAGAGAGAGAGAGAGAGAGAGAGAGAGAGAGAGAGAGAGAGAGAGAGAGAGAGAGAGAGAGAGAGAGAGAGTGTGTGTGTGTGTGTGTATTTGACATGTGTTAAGTACTTGTTATACCAAGTAAAAATCAACCTTCAGGACAACTTTCCCTTGATATACAGTTTATCTATCCTTGCTTGATGGTTGTTCCCAACAGTAAGGTACCAGCATGATTCACCTTACCTACTTTATACCTACTTTTAAGTTATATCATCACTATTACTAGGAATACAAAACAAGTTGTACCTACTACCTATCTATGCAGTAGTATAAATATCAACCAGGTTGCAAACTTTCATATAATAAGCTAGTTAATATGGTAATTGGCTAAGCTAATCCGGGCAGCAGCGCAACCCTCGTCACCGAACAACCCACTCTCCAGATTACTTAATTCAGTTCTTCAGTCTTTGGTGACGGCAGCAAGTGGTCGGGTTAGTAGCTACTGCTACATATAATTAAAAGCCTCCTACTTATACATTTACAGTAATAGGGAGTAAGGAAGGGCCTATACAGGTCAAAAGATTAATGGCCAGAGTCTTTACTAATTTAATCCCCCACATAAGATCCTGTGAAGCTGTGTAAAATCATCAAATACTAAACAAAATGAATATGAAAACGCGGCATGGCATTGAAGGGATTAATTTTGTTTTATACGTATATTGACACGGGATCACCGACGGACAAGACACAGAATTAAGAAGGATAATAGGAACAAAAGAACATAAGAAAAGAGAGAAGACAAGAACATCAAGAAAAGAGTGAAGATAAACAGATAACCAAAGAGAAGAAAAGTGGAGGTAGGGAGAGAGGGAGGGAGAGAGAAGTAAGAAGGGAGGTAACCCATACATGTGAAGAGTACTCCATACATGGGCAAATAAAGCCCTTCCACAGAGTTAGTAGTGGAATGAATGAGAAAAAACTGGCGAACACAGCTTAGAACTTCTAACTTTATAAAAGTTGTTTTAGCAGGAGGTGAGATATGAAGTTTCCAGTTTAGATTATACGTAGAGAACTGATTGAGGGACAGTTGAGTGTCATTGAAAAAGAGGAGATAGTAGTCTGGAAGGTTGTGTCGAGTTGAAAGATGGAAGAATTGAGTTTTTGATATATTAAACACTATAAAGTTTTCTCTGCCCCAATCAGAAATCTTAGAAAGATCAGAGGTCAGGCGTTCTTTCACGTCCCTCAGGGATCTCTTAACTTCCTGAAGGGTTGGTCTTCTCTGAAAAGACGTGGAAAAGTGTAGAATGGTATCATCAGTGTAGGGCTGGATAAAGCAAGAAGTTTGGTTTAAAAGATCATTAATGAATAATAGGATGAGAGTGGGTGACAGGACAGAACCCTGAGGAACACCACCGTTAACAGATTTAGGAGAAGAACAGTGACAGCCTATCATGGCTGCAATAGAACGGTCAGAAAGGAAACTTGAGATAAAATTGCACAGAGGATAGAAACCGTAGAAGGGCAGTTTTGAAATCAAGGCTTTGTGCCAGACTCTGTCAAAAGCTTTTGATATGTCTAACGCAACAACAAAAGATTCACCGAAATCTCTTAAAGAGGATTACCAAGAGGCCTTGATGCAGCCATACTGGCGATCAGATAGAAAATTGTGAAGCGACAAATGTTTAAGAATCTTCTTGTTGAGGATAGATTCAAAGACCTTAGACAAATAAGGGATTAAAACTATAGGACGGTAATTTGAGGGATTAGAACGGTCACCCTTTTTAAGAACAGGATAAATTTACGGAAACTTCCAGCACGAAGGAAAAGTAGAAGTCGATATAGGCATAGTTGACAGAGTTTGGCCAGGTAAGGTGCAAGCACGGAAGCACAGTTTTTGAGAACAATAGGAGGGACCCCATCAGGTCAGGGTTTAGTCCAGTTAAGGAATGCAAAGCATCATTGCGAAGCAATTCAATCGAAAACATGAAATAATCAGAGGGAAGAGGAGAGGGAGGAGCAAGGCTACAATCATTCAAGGTGGAATCATTATTAAAGGTTTGAGAGAAGAGTTCAGCTTTAGAGACAGGTGTGATTGCAGTGGTGCCATCAGGATGAAATAAAAGAGAGAAAGATGAAGAAGTAAAGTTATTGGAGATGTTTTTGACCAGATGCCAGAAGTCTCGAGGGGAATTGAATTTCGAAAGATTTTACTATTTTCTATTAGTGAAGGAGTGTTTGGCCAGTTGTAGAGCATAATTCCCGGCAGAAATATAAAGCTAATGAGATTTAGCTGATGAAAGGCTCAAGAATCTTTTTCTGGGCAACGTCTCTATCATGTATAGCTTGAGAACAGGCTTTGTTAAATAAATAAAGTAAGGTTTGGCAGGTTTGGGGTGAGAAAAAGTGTGAGGAATGTATGCCTCAATACCAGACACCATCACCTCTGTTATGCGCTCCGCATAGAAATGGGTCTCTGACATGGAAACGGTAATCATGCATGGAAAATCAGTGAAGTACCTCCTCAGTTTACCCTAACTGGTAGAAGTGAAACACCAGAGGCACCTCCGTTTTGGGAGATTCTGAGGAGGGATTTGTAGAAATAGAACAAAATACAGGTATGAGATTGTGATCGGAGGAGCCCGACGGAGAAGAAAGCGTAGAATGCGAGTAAGGTGTTGCACCAATTGCTTTAAGTCATAGAGGATAGCAAAGCAGAAGGCTAGTTCACCAGGATGATCAGTAAAGGGAGAGGAAAGACAAAGCTGGTGGTGAACATTGAAATGTGAACTACTTTGGAAGTTAAATAGTAAAAGAATTTCTTATAATCAGAGGAGTTAGGGGAGAGGTAGCCAGCACAAATAAATTTATTCAAAGAGTAGGAGTTAGGGGAGAGGTAGACAGCACAGATAAATTTAGTTAGAGAGTGACTTTTAAGTCGAAGCCAGATGGTGGAAACACAAGATTCAAGAGCGTACGCACGAGACAGTCAAGTCGTTCTGCACATAGACACAACATCCAGTTTTGGAACGAAAATGAGGATAGAGAAAGTAGTAAAAAACAGAAAAGGAGCTACTATCGTTTCTTCATACATCTGTGTCTTGGTGAGGAAAAGAATAAGGGGGTTTAGTTGAGAGGTGGTGTTCTACAGAATGAAAATATATATATATATATAAATATATATATATATATATATATATATATATATATATATATATATATATATATATATATATATATATATATATATATATATATATATATATAAACGTGAAAGAAGAGGAAATAGGTGAAGAAGGAGTAACAAGACATTCTACAAGGCAGATGAATAAATAAAGGAGGGATGATTGCGCGTTTTCCATCCCTTGAGTTTTATGTTGGTCATGTTCACAATGTGTCGCGCGAGGCACCCTCCAGCCTATCCTGCCCCGCACCCCGGCCATTCCCACACGCTGCAGGGCACGGTGACATGCACGGGAGACGGGGGAAGGGTACGAAGAGTATGCAGCTCGCGGCACTGTACGTAATAAATTTAACTTTGACACACAGTCATTTTACAAAGATAATCGAATTAGGAGCTCGTCGGAGACAGTTGGGAGGTGAAGGTTGCGTGGTTCTCGGTTCACTTTGGCAAGGGATCAGCGAGGCGTCAAGTTAGTCATGAACCTATTCAGACTCTTTGCCAGGTTCTTGATGGATGCAGGAAGCACAGCCACCGATATCATGACAGATCCATCTACAACCTGGATTGTATATGAACATGCGCGCGTATTCTCACACACACACACACACACACACACACACACACACACACACACACACACACACACACACACACACACACACACACACACAGACACACACACACACACACACGCACACACACACACACACCGAGAAGAATATTTAATTCAGATATAACAACAAAGGTTCACAGGTCGTCATGACAAATTAGGAAGAAATGTGTGAGGTGACAAGCTTAGTGATTGCCTTCATTGTGTGATCACGAAGGTGAAACCGGCAACCTGTTCACTGTGAACGTGCTTCCTCTTTCACTTCTATATCCAAGCATAATAGTAAACCGTAACTTGGTCTTCATATTTCCATAAGGGGATAAGTAGTGCATCAGACAGAGCTTCGCCCTAACTGAACAAGTGTGTGTTTCACTGTTTGATCTGCTGCAGTCTCTGACGAGACAGCCAAACGTTACCCTACGGAACGAGCCCAGAGCTCATTATTTCCGATCTTCGGATAGGCCTGAGACCAGGCACACACCACAAACCGGGACAACAAGGTCACAACTCCTCGATTTACATCCCGTACCTACTCACTGCTAGGTGAACAGGGGCTACACGTGAAAGGAGACACACCCAAATATCTCCACCCGGCCGGGGAATCGAACCCCGGTCCTCTGGTTTGTGAAGCCAGCGCTCTAACCACTGAGCTACCGTGTGTGTGTGTGTGTGTGTGTGTGTGTGTGTGTGTGTGTGTGTGTGTGTGTGTGTGTGTGTGTTGCTCTGAAACGCCTGCATCACTCTTCCGTTGAACAGCAATAAAAAGAGAGAATGTCATGTCACTGGAACACGTGTAAGATGAATGCTGTGCAGGAGGTTTCTTTGGAATGTTGAGTGTTAGTAATAGAGTAATAGTAGTAGTAAGATCACAACAACAACAACGACAACAACAATAATAATTATAATAATAATGATAATAATAATAATAATAATAATAATAATAATAATAATAATATTATTATTATTATTATTATTATTATTATTGAAAATAATAGTAATAATAATTATAATAATAATGATATTAATAATAATAATAATAATAATAATAATATTGATAATAATAATATAATAATAGTATTGTTATTGATTATAATAATAATAATAATAATAATAATAATAATAATAATAATAATAATAATAATAATAATAATAATAATAATAATAATAATAATAATAATAATAATAATAATAATAATAATAATAATAATAATAATAATAATAATAATAATAATAATAATAATAATAATAATAATAATATTATTATTATTATTATTATTATTATTATTAAAATAATAGTAATAATAATTATAATAATAATGATATTAATAGTAATAATAATAATAATAATATTGATAATAATAATATAATAATAGTATTATTGTTATTGATTATAATAATGATAATAATGATAACAATAATAATGATAATAATAATAATAATAATAATAACAATAATAATAATAATAATGATAATAATAATAATAATAATAATAATAATAATAATAATAATAATAATAATAATAATAATAATAATAATAATAATAATAATAATAATAATAATAATAAAATAACAAAAATAATAATAATAACAAATCAATAATAATAATAATAATAATAATAATAATAATAATAATAATAAAATAATAATAATAATAATAATAATAATAATAATAATAATAATAATAATAATAATAATAACAATAACAACAACAAAAGAGACGGGAAAAAAATCAACACAAATTATAAATTTCTTGATCAGCGGTGTGCTGTACCATGTTTCAGGAGTGCCCGGGCACCACATTCCTTGCCCCGCCCTCCCAGGAACTTCCAGGCAAGGATGAACGCACCCACGGCAATAAGGCTCGGTGGGGAGAGGAGTCCCCGGGTGCTCATAATTTTGATTATGGAAGGTACGCGCTCGGCCTTCGATAGGAGATGTAGTAGTTTCCTTGGAAGATTTTTATTTACAAGGCCCTATTAGATTAGTTAACTAAATAACAAACTAATTTAGTAACTCATGACGTAAATGTCTTGAGCGAGAGAGAGAGAGAGAGAGAGAGAGAGAGAGAGAGAGAGAGAGAGAGAGAGAGAGAGAGAGAGAGAGAGAGAGAGAGAGAGAGAGAGAGAATTCAATTGAAACAACTTCATTTTTCCTCCTTCCTTGGGTAGCCAGACCTGCCAGCTGGCGTAAGGCGTTGAGGCACAAATCTCAAGAGGTGACAAGTGAGGCCACGAGGGGTCGCTTCCAGTGTCGGTCGCTGGAGAACACTTCACTATAAAGTTAGCCAAGACTCAGATATATAACGTTGCATAGCACTCGTTTCGTACTCACATATATCTAGCAACAGAAGCGACAAAAAAAAAAAAATAAAGCAGAACTTACGTACCCGTAAATAAAAACAAACAAATACTTGAGTAAGAGAAACATGTAAACATCTCTGTTACCTGAAGAGTTAAAGGCAGGTAAAGTCAAAGAGGAGGTACAGTTATGAGACCATTATGAAAACGTAAGATGATTATGTATATATATATATATATATATATATATATATATATATATATATATATATATATATATATATATATATATATATATATATATATATATATATATATATATATATATATGTATATATCGTAGTAGTGGTGTGTAACGGTATGTGTTACGGTATAATCATGGATATCATTCTTTCCTCTTCCAAGCGATCAGGCTGTTTCTCCTCCTCCTCCTCTCCTCTTCTTCGTCTTCCTCCACATCCTTCTTTCAACTGTGCATCTTTCTCCCCCCTCCCTACTACATGTAGCCGCTGATGGACGCGTCATCCGAACCTTATCTTATTAAACACCGCGAAGTTTACGATGACTGAAATTTAATTAGGGTCGGCCAGATTTACATCGATTTACATGCGAAGTTAAAATTATGGGGCAGGACGCGTTGATTGGACGTCAGGCATAGTCACATCCGATGTAATGGGAGTGACGTCAGCGGTGAGGCTGGTGATGCAGAGCCGGTACAGCTGCTTACCTCTCTATCTGCCTCCTTCGCTCTACCTCGTATACCACTGGCCTTGCGAGAATGATGGTAATATTATGTACCGCTCATAGCCGGGTGCAGGTGGAATTGAGGAGGAAGAGGAGAGGCGAATAAAGGTTGTGATGGTGGCGGTTGGAATGGAATAAATGGAGAAGTAGAAATAAATGCAGAAAAGATGAACGGATGATAAAGTGAAAAGAATAATAACAAACCGAATAAAAAGGCGAAGAAAAAAATCAGTTACAATAGTAAAGAAACCACGAAAAATACTAAAATAACAGGAATAATAATGCACGTTAACAGAACTACACTACTAGAGATAACGAGAGATAGATAGATAGATAGATAGATAGATAGATAGAAAGAGATAGAGAGAGAGAGAGAGAGAGAGAGAGAGAGAGAGAGAGAGAGAGAGAGAGAGAGAGAGAGAGAGAGAGAGAGAATAACCTTAAGACTAATGTAAACAAAATGGAACAAAGAAGGACAAGAAAAGAGAAAACCATCATTATCAACAGCAACAGGGCGTGACTAATGATGGTAGGTGGTGGTGGTAATAGTAGTTGTGGTGATAGGGAGGTGGTGGTGGTGGTGGTGGTGGTGGTGGTGGTGGTGGTGGTGGCAGTGGGCTGTGGCTAAGTTATGGTAATGAAGGAATGAGATTAGAGGCAATGATGGATCGCTATCGGGGGGAAGCATCACAGGAAATGGTCAGTGTTTATCGTTCTTAGAGGTGATGGAGCTGGACATAATCTCGCGACGGGGCGGCGGCGTAGGAGGGCGAGACTTTAATCGACTGCTGATAGCCAAACTTAAGGGCGGTCTTAGACAGGCGGCGCGCCCTCCATATCAGATGATCCAGGGTGTTCTTAACTCTGTAATGACAAAGGTGCCTCTAAGTAAGCAGGTGAGAAAAGAATTCAGTGTAATTTTCCCTCATAATCTGAAGTAGTCGAGATAACAGCAAGAGGATTTCCGTACTATATCCTTTGCTGATAGGAAAGAGTGAAGGTCAGATGAGGGCAATTTCACAAGTCGAGATGGTAGGAGAGAGTAATTCAGTGCAATTTTCTTTGCTTATCTGAAGAAGTCGAGGTCGCAGAGGAGGATTTCAGTAACTACAGTTCTCCTTCCTAATCTAAAGATGTGAAATTCGTGGGAAGTGAGAAGTTTCAGCACGATTTCCTCTATTCATCTGAAGAGGTCAAGGACACAGGAAAAGGATTTCAATACCTACAGTTCCTCCTCCTGATTTGCAGAAATTAAACTCATGAAGATATAAACATTTTAGTGAGACTTCAGCTCCTAACTTGCAGGAGTCAAGCTCGCACGAGGAGGTGAGCAGGGAGGGCGGTATAGGTGGATAAGGGGGATCGGTGGTGTTAGCTTTTGAGAAGAGTTTACTTGAGGGTCAGGTCGCGTTGGGTTACCTGCGTTACCTGTCGGCGGGACCTGCGGCGCTGCACTGGACCACGGATGGATTTACCGCTTCTCGAGATGAACCCAGGCAGGGGGCTTCCTGGCTCCACCTTTACATAAATTAATAATAAAGTTGAGATATTAATGAGCGCAATTTTTATTTTTCATATACCTATGCATATATTCAATTAAATTTTAGTTTATGCCCACTGATACGGAGGTGCAAAGTGATATACAGTATAAATTAAGTGATGCCAAACCACCTTCTCTTCTTCCTCACTACTACATATCCCCAACATCCAGCCCAAGAGAGAGAGAGAGAGAGAGAGAGAGAGAGAGAGAGAGAGAGAGAGCAGCAGGGACTCTTCCTCCATAAACACAGCGAACGGAGTAGATCGCGGTGCCTCTGTTCGCCCACGAACCTCTCCTCAGACCACTTCAGGAGATTGGAGAAAAAAGAAATCTAAGAGGGAAGTGCAGCAGGACGCGAGGAGGGTGTCCAGCGAAGGACTGAGGACTCACCAGGCCACCAAGCAGACACAAAAGCGAGCCAAGGCAAAAGTGTGTGAGTACTGCTCACGGAAAGGACACACTTCTGCTACTTGCCACGCCAGAACTGACGATTTACGTCAGGAGCGTCTCCTACAGCGGCTTCTTACGGTGGAAAGATACACAGCCACACCCTTCCCACCTGCAGCGCCTCAGCCCGCCCACCCCCTCACTTCATTTCAGTCCTTGCCACAACCTCGCCCACTCCTTCCTCAGCCTGGTATCTGGAATCAGAACCAGGGGCGGCAGTGGACCACTCCTCTTCACCAGTACCAGCAGTCGGCCGCGGACCCTAACCACCACCTCGGACTAGCAGGCCTCGCTCACTACCATCCCTCACCATGGTACAGCCAGCTTGCCCCGCCGCCAACTAAAGGTCGTCTCTAGCAACGTCCGTGGTCTCCGGACTAACCTTGCAGACTTATACCACAACTGTGTGCAACGACACAATGCAGACGTTGTTGTGGTGACCGAGACATGGCTGAACAGTGAGGTGGAGCCCACGTATGGCAGGATGCAGGGCTTCACCCACTGGGTGAGGAGGGACCGACAGGAGCGAACAGGAGGTGGAGTGGCTGTCTGCTTCAAGGAAGGAATGCAGGCCCAGCTACTCGACATAGACACGCCTCCAATGATGGAGATGATGTACTTCCGAGTAATGCTGGCAGACCGCTCAGCCCTCCTGCTGTGTGCCCTGTATCGCCCCCCGCGACAAGGGCCTGACTCACTCTTGTACCTGACTGAGACCTTAGACAACCTGATGATGGCACACAGCTGCAGCCACGTGCTGATTGTGGGGGATCTCAATCACCACCTGGAAAGAGACGCCTACGAGAATCTCCTGAGGTGCAGGGTCTGACAGATCATGTCACCTTCCCCACACATGAACGAGGAGGGACATTAGACCCTGTCATCTCAGACTACCAGGAAGACAAGCTTCAGTGTCATCAGCTGGGGCTCGTGGGCAGCTCTGACCATCACGCTGTACTGACACAGCTGGAAGTGGGCGTGGCTCAGGACGAGGCCACCACCCGCACCATCTGGCTGTGGAACAAAGCAGACTGGGCTTCCCTGCGCCGCGACCTGACCCACACCCCATGGGCCACTCTGCTACAGGGAGGAGCAGAGAGTGAAGCACTTGCACTCACCTCTCACCTTCTCGCCCTCCAGAGACGCCACGTCCCACACAGGGAATACACCACCAGATCGACGGATCAGCCATGGTTTGGCTACCGTTGCCGTGTTGCTGCCGAGGCAAAGTATGCTGCCTGGCTCCGCTACAAGAGGAACCCGACTCGGCGCAACAAGGACCTGCACAGGGCTGCATGCAGGAGGATGGTGGTAACCAGCAAGTGGGCCTTAAAAAAGTGGGAGGAAAGCCTGCGCCGGAAACTGTGTGGCACTGGCGTAGGAAACAAAACTTGGTGGTCTCTTGTTAAGGACAAACAAGGAACTGGCCACCAAGAATCCATCCCTCCCTCAGCAAGCAGGACGGTACTGTCGCCACCAGCAGTAAGGAGAGGGCACAGTTGCTGGCTTCCTTGTTTGCTGGAAAAATGAAGGTCGGGAATCCACAGCAGCCACCGCCTCAGCTGGTCCAGCAATGTGAGAAGACTGTCACCATGGTGGAGGTGACGCATCAGCAGGTGAAGCGATTATTGCGGGGCTGGACACACAGAAAGCCACCGGCCCTGATGACATCAGCCCGCACCTGCTGAAGCGATGCTCCCAGGAACTGGCTGCCCCTCTCACCCAAGTTCACAACTTGTGTACGGGAAAACGTCTGGCCTTCAGTGTGGAAGGAGGCTCGAGTAGTTCCTGCACACAAAAAGCTCCAGGACGGACCCAAAAAACTACAGACCCATATCCCTGTTGTCAGTGGTGGGTAAAGTGTTTGAGAGGGTCGTGGCAGAGGTGGTGTGTAGCCATCTCAAGGACAATGCCCTCCTCTCAGACCAACAGTTTGGGTTCAGACCTGGAAGGTCAACCTCCGACCTAATGATGCTTCTCACCAGGCATTGGCAGGACGCCCTCGACGACGGCAAGGACACTATAGTGGTTGCTTTGGACATAGCAGGAGCTTTTGATAAAGTATGGCACAACGGATTACTAGAAAAGCTTCGTGCTAAAGGCATCCAGGGTGGCTTGCTACGACTCTTGGGAAATTACCTGCAGGACAGAAGCCTCAAGGTGGTTGTCAACGGGCAAACATCTGAGTCCCTGCCTGTGGAGGCATCAGTGCCACAGGGTTCAATTCTTGGCCCACTCCTGTGGAATATCTACGTGGATGATCTTCTCCAGCTACTGCCAGGAGTCATGGCCTATGCTGATGACTGCACCCTCTCCTATACCTATCCACGCCAGGACAGTGGGCGGGCTGCTGAGGCCATCAATCAGCAGCTACGAGTGATAAAGGAGTGGGGTGCTCGCTGGCAAGTGACATTCGCGCCGGAGAAGACACAAGCAATGGTTGTCTCTCGGTCCCCAGCCGCCATGGCAGCAATGGCAGGAAAGTTGTCTTTGGCGCTGCTGCTCTCCCACTCCAAGATGACGTCAAGATACTTGGAGTGGAGGTGGATCGAGGGCTGAGGTTTGACAGGCATGTCAAAACCATTGCCAAGAAAGCCTCTCACAGGATCTCCGCTCTCAGAAGGATCGCCAGTTTCCTCGACAGGAAGGGGAGACTGCTGCTGTACAAGGCACAGGTGCGGCCCCACCTTGAATACGCAGCTCTCTCCTGGATGTCCTGTGCCGCCACACACAGAAGGAGACTGGACAGCATCCAACGCCGCGCCATACGGCTAGTAGATGCTGCACTACCACCTCACCCAGAGCCTGAGCGTCCCCTTGATTCACTGGAACACCGCAGAGACGTGGCGGCGATCGTAGTGTTCCATAAGGCACAGGTGCAAAGAGTGCCACATCTGGCAGGGCTGCGTCATCCTCTAAGAGTCACCGCACGGAGCACGAGAACGGTGCTCAATGGTGGTGACGCCGTAGAGGTGCCGCGATCCCACGGGTGTCAGCATCAACGCACCTTCGCAGGACGCGTCTCCAGGATGTGGAACTTGTTCACGGCCGCGGTGCCTCACGTCCAGGAGATGAACACACAGTGTCAAACTGATGGCACATAAGTGGAGACAGACACTGCCAACTCCTCTGACACTCTTTGTGACGTGACACTCAGTGTAGTGCAGTGCGTGAATAGTGCTAGTGAAGTGAAACGAATAGTGCTCCATTTACATGCTGACCATCTTGTATATTATCTATTTTTAAGTCTTGTAAATATTGTAGAGAAATAGATTGTAGTACCCTTAGAATAGGTAGCACACGACAGTGCGCCTTTGGGTACATGTTCCTTTGTATTAAGTTTTGTTTTAAAAAAAAAAAAAAAAGAGAGAGAGAGAGAGAGAGAGAGAGAGAGAGAGAGAGAGAGAGAGAGAGAGAGAGAGAGAGAGAGAGAGAGAGAGAGAGAGAGAGAGAGAGAGAGAGAGAGAGAGAGAGAGAGAGAGAGAGAGAGAGAGAGAGAGAGAGAGAGAGAGAGAGAGAGAGAGAGAGAGAGAGAGAGAGAGAGAGAGAGAGAGAGAGAGAGAGAGAGAGAGAGAGAGAGAGAGAGAGAGAGAGAGAGAGAGAGAGAGAGAGAGAGAGAGAGAGAGAGAGAGAGAGAGAGAGAGAGAGAGAGAGAGAGAGAGAGAGAGAGAGAGAGAGAAACGCAGAAAAACAGCCAGACAGACTGATTGACAGAAACAGAGAACAACAAACCATAACTCAAATACCAAAGAAAAACACTTCCACTTTGATTTGTCATGTACTGCTTGGTTCGTGCTTTCTTGATGGAGCTCCAACAAGGGGTGAGATGGAAGGGGTGCTGGGGAGTAGCTGTGTGGTTCGAGTGGGCGGGCATGCAGACACCTTAAAATTTTATCTAGACAGAGCACTCGCGATGAGGCTGCGTGAGTTTTTTCTATTTATACCATGTGGGGTTTTCAGGGAATTTATGGGCTAAAGGAGATACTTTTTGTAGTACCTCCTATCTCAAAGCCCACCCGCTAGGAAACCGTTGCCCCGAGTGAGGAAGCCCAACCTACACTCGGACCGTGGACCGTGGACAGGATTCGCGATGAGGCTGCGTGAGTTATCGACAGTTATTTCAGAATGAAGGTTACAACATTATTATAAGAGGAAGATGAGAAAATGCATGATAGATAAAAATAAATTAAAATGAAAGATACAGGGAACAAAACATGACAGAAAAACATGACAAATATTGAAGGATTAAAAAAAGAGAAAAAGAATGCAAACTGAATCACTACACGGAAAGAAAAGCGTAAAAAAAAAGAAAAGAAAAGAATGAGTAAGAATACACAAGAAACATTCGACGACAAAAAGAAACGAAACGCCATGAAAAAAATGACATACTTGTTTTTTTCTTATTAATGAAAGGAAATAAAAAGATAATTGAAATGCAAACTGAAAAAAAAACAAATAAATCAACGGATCTGAAGCTAAAAGAAACAACACGCGTCGAAAAAAAAAAAATTAAGACATTACTCTTTTTGCTGAGGAAAGAAAAATAGGAAGAAAATAAGAATGCTGGTTGAAAAAAGACGAAAAAAGATAAAAAAAAAGAACATTAAGCAAAGAAACAGACTCAAAAAAAAAAAAAACTGAATCGAAGCAGAAATTAGGACATTACTTTATTTGTTAAGGAAAATATATAGAAAGAAAATAAAGATGAAGATTAAAAACAAAACGCTAACTAAAATAAATCAAAAGAGCTGATAGAAACTAAAACAAAAACACACGAAAACACACTCAAGAAAAAAAAAATAGATAAATAAATGAAAAGGAATGAAAATAGAGACATTATATACCCTCCCACATTAACCACCTCTTTCTGAACCCTCCGCTCCATCACCTCTTCTCTCCCATCAGTCTCATTCAGTCATTAGCGTCCCTTGTTACTCTCGCCCTGCTGAAATGAGCCGCACTGCTAGACACTCCCCAGCAGTCATTAGCCCTTTTTTGTCAAGAGCTCTTATTGCTGTCGAGGCTCCGACACAATCTCCTCGTTGTCTTTCAGTACACTTCCTAGCTTACAAACTGATGGCTTTCTCAGTATGGTGCGTGTTGTTGCAAAGAGAGCTTCTGAGTCCTCCTTTGTTTGCTGGAGGATGTTGTTGTTGTTGTTGTTATTGATGGTGGTAGTGGTGGTGGTGGTGGTGGTGGTTATACATATTATTTAAATCTTTGTCTCGACAGTTACTTAGTCTTACTTTCATTTCATTTATTTTTTTTTCACAGTTGTCTTGTTACTGTGTGTGTGTGTGTGTGTGTGTGTGTGTGTGTGTGTGTGTGTGTGTGTGTGTGTGTGTGTGTGTTTCACTGTTTGATCTGCTGCAGTCTCTGACGAGACAACCAAACGTTACCCTACGGAACGAGCTCAAGGCTCATTATTTCCGATCTTCGGATAGGCCTGAGACCAGCCACACACCACACACCACACACCGGGACAACAAGGTCACAACTCCTCGATTTACATCCCGTACTTACTCACTGCTAGGTGAACAGGGGCTACACGTGAAAGGAGACACCCACATATCTCTACCCGGCCGGGGAATCGAACCCCGGTCCTCTGGCTTGTGAAGCCAGCGCTCTAACCACTGAGCTACCTGGTGTGTGTGTGTGTGTGTGTGTGTGTGTGTGTGTGTGTGTGTGTGTGTGTGTGTTTATTTTTTCATTGTTTGTCTTGGGATCAATCGATTTGAATTTTGTATCCATTGTTGTTTATTTTTCTTTTGCAGTTGTTATCATCATTATTGTCACTATTAAATATTATCACCATTATCATTACTAGTCTCATAATTATTTGTTAGCACACTTGATTTACTCTCCAATTATTTAGACTTTCCTGAGCGAGCACTGCAGTGATGAGAACGCCGCCACGAGTTATGGGAGACGAACAGTAGTTGTGCTTATTTACTGAGAGACTGAGCTGGCAGGAGGCCTCACTGATACACACTTACACTTCCAGATGCTCCCAGGCAATGTCTCTCTCTCTCTCTTTCTCTCTCTCTCTCTCTCTCTTGCTTGGTATTGAATTTCGATATTAAGGATTTTAAGAGTTCAGTGTGTATTTATACTTCTCATTCCTGTTATTTCATTCAAATTTTCATGTTTTTCAGTTGGTAAAACTTTTTGATATTTTTTTTCATTTTCTTTCCTACTTTGAATGTATGTGATAATGTATGATTTATTTTTAAGCGTTCATTATTACATACATTATAAATCAAGACTGCATGTTGTGAATATATCTTGTATGTTTATCGATTAATGAGACTACTATTGCTGCCATTGTTGTTTGTTCGCTTTTGGTTCACTTTAATTATCATCCTATCTACTCGGCTTCTCATTATTTTTAGTAACTTTTCGTCTTATTCAGTTTTAAATAGCTTGACATTGCTTTTTGAAAATTTTCAGATGATTTTAGTACTTATTTTCGTCTTCGGTTTTCATCTACAATATATACATGTCTCGTTCTGTATCCAGTAATTTTAATTTGCACCTGGTTCATCCATCGTCGATTATCTAACTTAATTACCCTCTTGGCCAGTTTCCAATAATTTTACTTCCTGTTAATTATTTTCTTACTGGCCACCAGTTTCCGCTCATCAATATTCGTACTTCCTATTATTGTTATTATTTAGATAATTTCACTCCCCACAAACTCTTACTTCCCTGATCAGTTAGGTTAGATTACTTTCCAATAATTTATACTCCACATTAACTTTTTCTTCCAACCGCTCATTTTTTTCCATCATTCTATTTCCAAGTAATTTCCCCTGTTTTTCCCCGGTCGGAAGTTCCACAGCACACAACAAAACACACCATCCTAAGAAAAAACGATGAGTGGAAGATTATATATATATATATTTATTTTTCTAGGGGGGATGGGGTGTTTAGTCATTTTTCCAACATTTTACTTGCAACTAATTCTTCTTTTCACCGGTTAGACGCTCCAGAGAGAAGAATAAAGCGCGCTATCCAAAGAAGGAACACCGAGAGAAGCAGACTGTTTATGTATCCTTCACAAATCAGTGTTGGTGTAGAGAGGTAGAGAGGTAGAGAGGCAGAGAGGCAGAGAGGCTGACTGGCTATATACAACTACCCAGGTATCTCTCATGGCCAGACTCAGCAGCGATGGGAGATAATGCTCGCGCCTCTAGTACACAAGAGAGAACCTTAATAATTTCTCCTCCCGCTGCCTAATAATTCCTGGGCAAACTATTGGCCAATAAAACCAACGTGGCGAAATTTCTCTTCACAATCAAGGCCATCTCATGAAAGTAGTTATTAATCAAAACACTCGCGCGTGTAATTTATGCCTCCTTGTTGTTCTTCCTTCTCCTCTCCTTCCGCTAAGATGTAAGTCAGTCTTGTTCTGGTCCTGGTATGGTATTATTGCATTTCGTATTATGTTTTGTACCAATATCTTCAAATAAACATAACAGAGAGAGAATCTCGCGGAAAGCTGCTTTAGGCTAATTTTGCGCCGACATGGTATGGAGTGAGAGGAGCAGGAAGAGGAAGAGAAGGAAGAGGAGGAGGAGGAGGAGGAGGAGGAAGAGGAGGAGGAGGAGGAAAATTTGATATACAAAAAGAAAATAAGTAAACTGAAGACAACAAAATAATGAAAATGATAAAGATGGAAAAAGAGATGTGAAAAATTATAAAACATAGAAAAATAGAAAAGGAAGGGAAAGGAAGATGATAATGGTGGTGGTGAAAATAAGGAGAAAGAATATTAGGACGTGAACGCACAGGGGGAAGAGGACGTGTAGAAGCAACACCAAGAAAAGTAGGGTGATGAAGATAAGGAAGAAAAAGAACGAGGGAGGAAGAAGGTGGAATGGGAGGAAGGTTACAGATGTTGTCCTCTACTACCCTTGGGACAACTGCAGCTGGCGGTCCCTCCTCCCGGGCAGTCGTCGCCTCGTTCCCAGACATTAGCGTCCCATGCCTCACACGACACTGCGCCGCGGTTGCCAGAGCTGCGTGTGGGAAAGGACAGCAACCAGGAGAGGGCAGGAGGTAATGAATGTGGCAAATATGGTGCACTATCCGCTTCTCCTTTCTGTGTTGCGGATGCTTTTTGCGCATCGAAAATATAAATGAGAGAAATATCTTTAGTTTTTCCAGGAATTCGTCATAAAAGGTGGGTCTTTATAACACGAAAATAATATCAGGCCATATTTATGTCCGGAAAACAAGCAAGTGTCGTGTTGACGAAGGAGTCGATTTGTAATTTAGAAAGGCAATCTGCAAGCCAATGTTCACACGGAATGTGGGCACTCCTCGGGGCTCTCCATCGTGTTGATAAGCAGCGGGTCTCGGCGACGTAGACTAGGACGCGAGACCAGGGAAACAAGTATTGTTTTAACCATTGTAACAAAACATTCTTGAGATCAAACAGTGCTGGGAGTGCATGGTATCGGGTTAGAAATGGAGCAAACTCACCAATTTGATGGGTGCTGTCACATATGTCTCCGCCACCAGGTGTACCCAACGAAAGCAATCAAGGACCATTTTTGGCGGAGCAAAACACATCATTTCTAGTCCATGCAACAAAGCCACTTCGCCACAGAAGCAGGCAGTGAAGTCATGGCTTAAGCTGAGGCAATCATTTATAAGCCTCCGCGAGCAGCCTCTGTTCGTCCCTACACTCACTGAGGCAGAACCGGGCACTGCATGCCCGAGGTTAAGTCACAATTACTTCAGCCAGAGAGCTATTCAGTATCACAACTATTAGTCTGCTCAAGATCGTGGGAGCGGCGAGAAGGGAGGAACGGAGGGAGAGGGGGGGAGGAGAAATGGAGGGGAGTGGAAGGAGCGTGGTACAAAGAGCAGGACCTTCAGGCTTCCATATTAATTTTTCTTGTGTTAAAGCGTGTCGACGTCCAGCGCCTGCCGTCATGGCCAGCGATCCTTTAGCTTGTCACCCGCGCGAGGCCCACTTGCTCCGTGCCGCCGCTCGCTTGTTTTAAACCACTGCCTGTGTGTGTGTGTGTGTGTGTGTGTGTGTGTGTGTGTGTGTGTGTGTGTGTGTATTCTCGTATAACAAATGAAGTCCAGACAAGACCTTAAAACACGCAAGCCGCTACACTGTTACTCAAAATACAAATTTGTATTCCGAAAAAAACTTTTGCTTGGTATTTCAAGAAATTAAACTACTCGTGTAAACATTCACTGAGACTTGCCAAAGGATGGTATTTATGTTTTACCTCACACTAAATATTACAAAGTTGATAAAAAAAAAAAAAAAACGATGAGATTACCTTGAATCTGTTTACACCATCCTGATAGATTAAATATTAAAAGGATCATTAAAATATATTGAAATATATTTTTTTCAAGTATTTGCATGCTGGTGTAAATGCTCATATTTCATATTCAATTATAAAATAATCAAGCATATGAACACTTTAGTATGAAAGCATTAGTATTGCAGCGTCCTCTGGCGATACTTGTACTGTGTGTGTGTGTGTGTGTGTGTGTGTGTGTGTGTGTCAGTGTTTTCGTACAAACACTCCATGGGACACTATTAAGATGGTCAGCAGCAGCAAGAGTAGCAGCAACAGAGGCAGCAGCAACACACCGCAACCCCGCGATCCTTGAGTAAGGCAGGGAGCTCTGCGGCTATTGTGGCAAGGGTGGACCCGCGCGGCTGACAGGCTAAAGTATCGGCAATCATGACGGTAGGCGCTGCACGTGGGCACGCTTTAACATGCTCGAAATTAGAATAGACACAGAGGAAAGGTTGTCGCAGCCAGTTAGCGCATCGAACACAACAAAGCTCCACAGCCACAGTCATGGAGGGAGCTCATCTGGTAGGCGATAACGTGTTCCTAACACAGATTGGTGAGATGCCAGGGAGTGTTTCCAAGGAGGTAATTAGCAAGGGAAAGACAATAGAAGAATTAGAGTAGACCAGCAGTGATGGCGCTGCCCTTGCACAGGTAAAAGCAAAGCAACCGGAACGTGCTCTTGTCAGGATG
>NC_059295.1:7350987-7353487 GCF_017591435.1 Portunus trituberculatus
TATATATATATATATATATATATATATATATATATATATATATATATATATATATATATATATATATATATATATATATATATATATATATATATATATATATATATATATATATATATATATATATATATATATATATATATATATATATATGTGTGTGTGTGTGTGTGTGTGTGTGTGTGTGTGTGTGTGTGTGTGTTGAGCGGGCATGAATGATGGGCTGGCGCTCCTTTACACAGTCCTTTATTACTGATAACGAATGTTTGGCCTTCGCGCCGGGGTGGAGTCCCTCACCTCATTGCTGTTCCCCGCGCGCCTCTTATGTCATGGGGCGGACATGACTTAAGCTCTACTGATGGAATATTTTGTGGCTGGTTATAGAAGTTCCTGCGCAAAAACAGTCCATGCGCCACCAAGCAATGGTTATCGCTGGTAATAACACACACGATTTCACTTACTGGGCTACCCGAGGCACTTATAATGAAGAGGCAATATAGTATTTATACGTAAGGTATAGCAATTAAAGTCAACACATGGGAGAAATACGATTTCAAATTAGTTGAAGTTACAAATTGGGTGCCCACCTTACCTTGGTCTAGCCTGCGCCACTTGTTGATAACTGGTCTCGGGTAGCTGGCCTCCTAACTGTCCAGGGAAGCCTCTCCGGGCACACTACGACAGATTTGGGCTTTTGAGCAATTCTTCCATGGATGCGGTGGTGTGTTACTGAGACCAGATGGAAGGAGGTTTTTTGGGGAGGTGCCCTGAGGCCTGTGTCACGGAATGCTTGCTTCAGGAAAGGGAGTGCTAGTGGCGAGGTGGGTGGCTGGGCGGGTGCCGCAGGCGTGTGAGTATCGTGGGCTCCCTCACACTCCTCCACAACCTCGCTCTTGTGGGGCCTGGCCACTCCACTCACTTGCTTTCACCGTGTAATTGTGCCGCCGCGACGCCCCAACACCTGCCTAAAAACAAATACAAGCCTCGCTGGACCCTTCATGTATGCTGAGCAGGTAGCTGACTCGACCTCCTCCTCCTCCTCCTCCTCCTAGTCTGTCCGGGAAAATCCGAGACAAAGTTGCGAGCTAGTATGAACATGAACTTTGCCCTTCATACCAGCCACATCGGGGGAGAGTAGAATTCTTCAGATAAGATGAGATATTTCCCCGCCAGATGTAACAGGGCGGCCAGGAGCAGCTTCATGTGTCTGCAGGGTGGCTCACTCAAGCGTGACCGGAAAAAGAAGTTTATGAAGCGAATGTCGCCTAGGAAAGCAGAACAAGGCTGATGAAGAGACACGTATACACGTGCATGATAACTCACAAGATTGACGATGTGTACAAGAGCCACACAAAGCGGTGCTAAAGGTGCGATGGATTTATGATTACATTTTCTGACAGAACTCATATGTGTTTATATTTCTTTAGATCTGCAAAGTGAATAATAAAGAGTCCTGGGAGACACGAATGGAAAGACTTCTTCAGTAACAGACAATAAGTATATATAAAAATTAATATCTAGCCGTCAAAAGCAGGTTGATGGTGTGTCAGTCACTGGTCTCCGAGTGTTGAATTGCATACTGAGAGGCCAGTCAGACAGGAGTCAAGCCACTGAGGTATGCACGAGGCTGCTTAGCTCCAGTGTGATCGAGGAGTACGTATATAAAAATTCCGTCAACCAGTAAGACAAGGAGATTGACAGCTACATTACTAATGCCCATCAGGTATTGCAAGCTTGCTAGGAATGAAACCTGTCAGGCATAAAGGACGTTTCAGAATATTTTTTGAAGGATACTGAAGATACCACATTATATCTTTATTCCATAACTTGCAATTTATGTTACGGGTACCTGTCTAAGCACAACACCGTGAGTCGCGCTGTGCGTCTAGGTTAAGGAGCGTCACTTGAAGGAGACGGTCAAACGCTCTTGGGTATACAAAACCACACAATCCACCTCCTCCCTTGCCGGGAACGAAACTACACCGATAATGCACAGTTCCATGGGTGAGAAGACAAACAACAGTAAATCAGATAATGAAGACGTCAGGATTGGGAAGCAGGTCGCGCCCGCTGGATCATTAGTGAAGGCAGACTACCTCAGTCTGCCAGGCTGGGGGCACGCGCCTACCTTCGCTGCCAATTAGGGTGAAACAATTATGAGGTTACAGTTTGGGTCTGGCTGTAATTGGCCAATTTTGTGTGGCCTGCACGACCAAACCCATGAATTTCAAACTAGGTGGATCTGGCGTGTCTTCTGACAAGGCTTGCTGGCGGTGCTCAGGGCAGTGACTGACACCACTTATAGGCAGCGCTGGTAACAATATACTTATATTGATAAGTGAAACATGCACCCATGGCCTACCAGCTGATGAATATTACATGACGGATAACTTACATTGGAAACTAAGGAGGGATCGGCATTCGAACATGCAGTGGATAAGAGCCCCCGCAGGTGTGCTGGCCACACCCACAGCACCTGACGCTAACGATAAATACGTGCACA
>NC_059295.1:7358487-7368487 GCF_017591435.1 Portunus trituberculatus
AGGAAATTAAAATCTTTACAGCGCTGGCACGAGATAGAGCGCCGGAAGGGGAGGCAACATTTAACGCTGCTTGAGGCGTAAGTGCGTAAAAAAATAGTACTCCTCGGTATGCTGTACCTATCTTACTCCTCTCAGGTGCCGTCACAGACTCCCTACGCTCCAGAGTGCACGAGCAGGTTTTATTCCTCACATCAAATCAAATACCCAGACTTGATTAAGCAATTATTTCTACATCAAGCCATTTAACACGGTGGTTTTACTGGCTGCTCCTGCGTCGAATTTTCTACACGAGTTTAATTAACTTATTATTTCTGCCCCCAACTTTAATGTGTCGAGGAGAATTAGCCCCACATTAGGACGAGGCAGGTGTTAGGCACAGGATAAGGGGGTGATGAGAGCAGGTGTTACGGTGTATGGGAAGGGAGTGAGGAAGGGGTAACGATAGGAGGTCAGGCGGGATGGATAGAGGAGGAACATTTGCGGCAATGCATGGACAATGGTTCGGTGATGACGAGGTGAGGTGTGGAGACGTGCGAGACAACAGATAGAGAAAGGCAGGTGTGATCAGAAAGTGAAGACTGAGGTGAGACAGGGACAAAACAAATCCCAGGTAAGACAGGTGCGCTGCAAGGTGTAAGGGGAAAGGTGACGCAGGGGCATGTGAACGTGGGTGAGATGAGTGTGAAATGAAGTAAAAAGTGAGATGGATGGAGTGAAAATCAATTAAGGCAATTGTAGGTTCATTTTTCACGTTTCATTCACACGCTTCAGGCCATCATAACACCGCAGCAATCTGGAGCACAAAGCACCTCACGAGTCTATCATGCCTCCTTCATCGCTACCACCCGTACGTGACCACCGCTGCCACAACCCTCACTTCACAACACTGTATTGCCCAGACCATTAATCTACAACCCTTCACTCCATTCCACAACTCTTCTCTGTTATGACAATCCACCTACATCACTACACTTCATCCAAACCTTCCCTCCATTCCAAACCGTTACTCTACATCCCTCCCCTCCCCAGCCTTTCAGTCTTCACCTATCATCCTTACCCATTATCCAGGAAATCTTCACTCCGTCCACTCTCTCCACACCACTCCCAGTCTCAAAGCCAGCCGAGCACATAAGCATCCATTCTCCATCAAGGGCAGTAGGCAGAGGAGGATGGAGATTACGAATAAAGAATAAAACTTGCATACACGTCCGAGGCTCTTAGGTGAGAGCAGACTGGCCAGACAGCGACGTCGGAGATCACATTAGGGAGCATAACAATTTCTCATCAGGCAGGCACTTTAGGGTCATTATCGGATATCTCAGGGCCCGTGTGCCTCCCAACAGCGAGCACCCGAACATTGAACGATGCAGTGAAGTAGGGTGAATGAAAAAATAAATAAATAAAACAGTGATGTTCCTTGTCTAATATGATTTCTTTTTTTATATTACGTACGAAGCCGACACGCGATTCAGGGAGTGGAGGAGCATCAGCCTTCATCATGAGAGGAAGGACGAAAAGGGAGTAGGTCAGGTTTCGCTCCAAGGTGAGGACTATGCTTATTTTTAATGAAGGGAAAGGAGGAGGAGGAGGAGGAGGAGGAGGAGGAGGAGGAGGAGGAGGAGGAGGAGGAGGAGGAGGAGGATGAGGAAGAAGAAAAGGAGGGGGAGGAGAAGTTAGTGGTAGTTAGAACCTCACTCGGGGAGAGGGAGAGGAAAACAATGGTACACAATATCAATTCACATCACCAAATTACCTTCACGTCCATAAACACTCATAAAAGACCTGCACCAAGACTTTACTGTAAATAAACTAAGTGAATAACCGCAGGGGTCGATTTTATGATTATTTGTGAAACGAAAGAATATCTATTAGGGAAACAGTTACATAAAAATGAAACGAAATGTGAGGAAGGTGGTAATGAGAGGAAGCGCAATAGACAAAGAAGCTAAAGAAGAATCATGGCATAAGGATACGGGTAAAGGCGTGGGATTAGTATGAGGACACGTAACAGATTTGGTTTGATGAAGGGAAGCAGCGAGGTGTGAGGTGTGGCGAGAATTAGGAAAATAAGGTAAGGAGTTACAGTGACGACATGTTTTCCTGGTGTTAGTGACGGGAGGCTTTGCGCTATCATCTTATTTGCCCCCTATAATGCTGATGTATTTTTATTTATACTATGTATATTATGTGAGCTTTTCACGAGAATTTATGGGCTAAAGGGGGTACCTCCTATCTCAAAGCCCATCCGCTAGGAAACCGTTGCCCCGAGTGAGGAAGCCCAACCTACACTCGGACCGTGGACAGGATTCGAACCCGTGGGCTTGGAGACCCCTCGGACCCCAAAGCACGCATGATTCCATTGTGCCAGTTACTGTTGTTGTTGTTGTTGTTGTACAGCAAGAAGAAGAAGAAAGAAAAAAGAAAAAGAAGAACAATAACAAAACAAAACAACAATACTAAAGAAAATGCGGCATCATACTGGCTACATACTAACAAAATCCTGAACCGACAAGTAAGCAATGGTTGGCCTGAGCGAGGAGGAGATTGAGTGATGGCGAGCCGGGATGAGCAGTAACACGAGTCTCGCTATTCAGAAGGGAGAATGATGAAGAGAATAATGCTGCGACGGGAGGAACCTGGAATGATACTGGTACTCCAGCAGGTGATTGGGGGGATGCAGGAGGAGATGTAGATAAGAGGGGATGGAAGAGGCGGGGGCAGGGTAGAGGTGCAGGTGATAGGGAGTGAAAGTGATGGGACACAGTAGGGATGTAGATGAGAGGGGATGGAGGTGACGGGACGGGGCGGAGGAGATGTAGATGAGAGGGGATGGACAAGATGGGGGGGGGGAAGAGATGCAGGTAAGGGGAATGTAGGAGGTGGTGGTTGGGAAGAGATGTAGATGAGAGGGAGTGGAGGTGGTGGGGGAGAAGTAGTGAGTGGGTGGCCACGTCGGAGCAGGCCACCCGGATCATGCTTCACCCGCCACCTATTACTGTGTCTTCATTATCATTTTATTCATGGAGAAATAAAGTTTCAAAAGAGGCTTTACGACTTATAACAAGCAGTTGCTTGTTCTTCCTGGATTTTTTTATTATGATTTTTATCATTTTTTCTTACTTTTACGATTAAGGTTATTATGGAAGAGAATTTTTCATGAACAACGTATAGCTTGGTTAGTCATAACGCAGCCCCACAGAAGCACGAGGAGGCAGCACCACACCCAAGACCTTGATAATGATATATCCGACTTTAACCAGACACTGCAGACATTTATCCTGCTGACAGAACTCACTGGAAAAATTTGCAGGTTGACTGAGGAAAACACAGGAGACAGATGAGGGTGGTGCGGATCGTCCTTCCTGCCACCCGAGGTTGGTGAGGTGTTTGTAATGTCGTGCTAAGTCAAATTTCGTGTGTTTAATGTTTTCCTTCTATCTTAAGTCCTCTGATTCATTCATAATCTTTTTACAAAAAATGATAATTGATAAATTAATACCAGAAAAGAGGAGCTGGAGCTTGAATTAAAACTTCACAATGGAAGTGAGTGTGGTCAATAGATTGCTGACCATCACTGTAGGCATATAATACAGGACTGTCAGTGCCTGCACAGCGCAAAGAAATGAGGAACAAATCTGAATTTATTCTCATTGAAGTTGTGGATATTAACGGCTGTTTACTTATGCATCACATGTAAGCCGTCACTAATTTACTAAACTACATGAACGTATCAGTAAATTAAAAAAAAATCCTATTTGCATCCACGTCATTGCGGCGACAGTGAGTGGCGTCTCGCTAGGATCAAAGCTTGGGTGGAGCAGCGGGATGCTTTCACAGTTGTCATTGATTCTCGTAAGCAAATTTCCAAAACGCGATGACTATCCTACGGACGAATAATATTCCATTTATCTGACGATATATTGGTATTACTGCAATATATTCAATACACAATTATTATATCCTTTGCATCCTAAGTGTGCATATATATTTCACTATTGCTCACTGATAAAATGAAAACAATGCTAATAAAAAAATCATAATGAAATTTTGACAAAAATATTATTATGATTATTATTATGAAAGAAGGGAGTAACACAGTGTCTTGGATAAGAAGACAACTGAAGCAACGAGAAGAGACGAAAAGAAATTAATAACCACATTTGGGTTTGGAGAGACAGGAAGGACAAACTGGATGGAATAAAAGAATGTCGACTTAGCTATACAGCATGAAGCTTCAGACGTTGCTGGTGAGAGAGGGGTGTGGGTGACACGGTGCAGTTGTGTTCAGTTGTGTTGATATCACCAAACACTACACTGGGAACAAATTGGCGAGCTTGGGCAGAGAGAGAGGTGGATAAACTTGGGAGGTACAGGACACTAACCTTTAGAGGAAGTCGCCCTCTTCATTATTAAGACTCTGGCTGCTGTGGTGAGCAGCGGACACACAGCGAACAAGAGAGAAAGACTGGTGGTCAGGGAGTTCTAGTGAAGTGGACGGAACAATAGAAACGTACTACATCGACTCCAATGGAGAAAACAATTGTCGAAATTCTAGAGAAATAAATATATATATATATATATATATATATATATATATATATATATATATATATATATATATATATATATATATATATATATATATATATATATATATATATATATATATATATATATATATATATATATATATATATCCTGTGTTTCATCACCACCACAATCCCATCCAATCAAAACACGTTTATTCAATGGTGGAAACTTACTAAGAAGCTTATTCTCATCGAAAACAAGGAAGTTCTTTGGGTTGGCTGGTGCACTAAAAGCTTTCTAATATTGTTCCACTGAACCAACCCTCTCAGCGGCAGGCTGCTCTTGTTGCTCTCTACACCATTCAAAAGCACTGTAAATTACAACTATGTACTCGATAGGAAAAGAAAAAAAAAAAAAACGCCTACATCTACACCCACCCACCGACACACACACACACACACACACACACACACACACACACACCGCAGGAGGTTAGTTCATACAACAATATTATCTTGAAACCTGTCGTCCATATCACAGGCCGTTAATGTCATCTAAATGCTGACATCTCTCTCTCTCTCTCTCTCTCTCTCTCTCTCTCTCTCTCTCTCTCTCTATATATATATATATATATATATATATATCTCTCTCTCTCTCTCTCTCTCTCTCTCTCTCTCTCTCTCTCTCTCTCTCTCTCTCTCTCTCTCTCTCTCTCTCTCTACCTACCTACCTAACAACTCAATCACCGCCATGTTCTGCTATATTCCATCCCATCCCATCCTTGTCCTGCCCAAAGCAACATCCCTCCCCATATAGGAAGGGAAAGGAAGCGATGGCGTTTGTAATTACTTTTGGACGCGCACTGCTCCGTCCAACCCTTCGTGCCGCCGCAGCCGAGCCTCCAGGGGAAAGGAAGAGTTATTTACATTGGTCTTCATGGACATTACAGCCACAGTATGTCAGTCGGTGAAGAAGTTCGCAAGACAGGGGAACAGCATTAGGACCTGTGGAAGGAATCGCTGGGGCGACAAAAAGCGCTTTACGGCTGATAATTGAGGAGCAGGAGAGACAATACGAGACTAGTGGGGGAATGAGGACCACGCCTGCACGATCACTAAGTATACAGTGGTCACCGGCGGCGACTCCTGCCCTGCTGCGTGTCCAGGGAGGAAGAGGAAGTGGTGTGACGGCTTGTGTGTGTGTGTGTGTGTGTGTGTGTGTGTGTGTGTGTGTGTGTGTGTGTGTGTGTGTGTGTGGGCGCGCGCGAGCGTGTGAACGCGTGCGCTCGCTCGCTTATGTTATAACCCTACGACAACAACATACTTAGCTGCGTACTACCGAAGAATCCAAGAAAATGGAGACTGTGTTGCCACATTACGTAACTGAAGAAGCCCAGGGTAAAACAAGCAAAGTTTGTGTGTTGGGGAATCTACAGATGAAGAAATAACCGAAATAAGTGAACTCTGCGCGCTGATCTTATCTCTCAGGGCAAAGGTAACTCCTGTACTGGCGGCGTACTTGCGGTTGGTAATCCCACTGTATTTATGTTATTTTTTCTGCGTCCTACAGCATGTGAGGAAACGCCAGAAATAAAGTGTGCTTTGTTTGAGTCCTGTAAATTGAGGCAAGCATGTCATTCAGGAATTAGAGGAGGAGAAAATGAGATTGTATCAGAGCACGTTGTTGTTCTCAGGTCAAGGGGATGATCTGGAGACCATTTTTTTCTTAGTCTGTTTGAGATTAATCCTGCAGAGAGAGAGAGAGAGAGAGAGAGAGAGAGAGAGAGAGAGAGAGAGAGAGAGAGAGAGAGAGAGAGAGAGATACTCTCTAAATAAGGTAGAATATACCAGCAAAATTATTATTGTTATTATTATTATTATTATTATCATTATTATTATTATTATTGTTATTATTATTATTATTATTATTATTATCATTATCATTATTATTATGTTTTTTTATTGTTATTATCATTATTATTATTATTATTATTATTATTATTATTATTATTATTATTATTATTATTATTATTACTATTATTGTTACTATAACTTATTATTATTATTATCATTATTATTATCATTATTATTATTATTGTTATTATTATTATTATTATTATTATTATTATTATTATTATTAGTAGTAGTAGTAGTAGTAGTAGTAGTAGTAGTAAAAGTAGTAGTAGTAGCAGTAGTAGTAATAACAATAGTAGTAGAAGCAGTCGTAGTGGCATCATTATCACTACTACTTTTTTCATCATTATGATCATCATGATCATGATCGTCATCATCATCAGAACAACCAACTTAATCATCAAATTATTATTCAACGAGTAGGAAAAGAAATTAGGAATTGATTTTATGACAAGAACGCGCACACACACACACACACACACACACACACACACACACACACACACACACACCGATATTTCATCAATGCATATAATACTCAGAGTTTGGAACTTAAACCCTCAACACTTATAAACATATTCATATTATTGTGACAATTTATCGTGTCATCTAGAGGTACTTTTTTTGTTTTTTGGTACTCACTGTAAATTTTGGCCACGATATTCTAAGTTGCATTTATTCCCCAAACTAGCAATGGTAATTACAGTGCCTTTATGAATGCAAGCAAGGAACAAAATAGACGATGACAGCTGCGGTAACATTTGCGTTTTTTCCAGTCAAGGTCAGGTGAATACTCAGCCAACCTTGTTAAACTCGCGATGACCATCGTGACGGGGAATGAGAATAGTGATTAATGGCGATATGGAGATCGTGTGTGTGTGTGTGTGTGTGTGTGTGTGTGTGTGTGTGTGTGTGTGTGTGTGTGTGTGTGTGTGTGTGTGTGTGTGTGTGTGTGGGCGGGGGTAGGTGGGTGGGTGGGTGTGTATGTGTTTGTGAACTTGTCACACAACAGAAAAGCTGCATCTCGATGATTGGGTCAAAGCTGCGCAGTGTTCTCTCCTACATTCAGACTCACAAGAAACGTAAAGGAACACACGGGAGGAAGAAACTCTGTTGCAAATTTCCTGAAAGCCCACACATATCCTTAAGGCAATGACTCGGTAGTTCCGCATTGGGGAGGTATCCGGGGCTATGGGACTGACGGGTGAGGGTAGGAGGCGCAGGGTGGGGGTTAGGCTCGGGTGACGGGCGGAGGGAGTGTCAGGTGTGGGTGGGGGTCGTGCGTGACAGGCCCTCATTCCCGTGGTGATGGGCCTGGTGGCCACGCAGACCCACTCATGCCTGTAATTTGGCGGCCATGGGATGTGAAGCTTACCTGCGGGGCCGCCCACCTGCCTCGCTCCTCACCTCACCGCCCCACTCTACTGCCTGCCCGCTCCTCCTCCGCCCGCAGACGCAGTAACAAGTGGTCCACGACACGTCATGGCCAGAGCACGCACATGCTCTGCTGCACACGAGTACTTTGGCGTATTTCCTGATACTTCTTGCTTCTTTAATACCATTATCCTACACATTCTTGCCACACAGCAGCGGAGAGCAAGAAGGAAAGGAGGTGTTTATGATAATATAAACACCACATATTCGTATATAGAACCTCATATATGCACGTCTCCTTGATTTGATTATTTACTCATATTTTTAAGCTGCAGGCTATGGCGGAGGTGATGACAATGATGATGGTGCTGATGGTAGTGGTGGTAGTGGTGGTGGTGGTGTTGCTGGTGGTAAAGGTGATGTCTAAGAAAATATATAATAAACCCACTACTATAGACAACAACATCAAGAACAACAATAATGATCATGATGATGATGATGATGATAATAATAATGTAATAATAATAATAATAATAATAATAATAATAATAATAATAATAATAATAATAATAAAGATAACTAATAACAATAATAATAACAATAATGATAATGATAATAATAATAACAAAAAGAAATCATGAAAGCAACACTCATCACCATCTGAGAGATGAGAAGGGTGCTGGGAGGAGTGAGTGAGGGAGCAGTGAGTGTGGTGAGCAGCAAAAATGGTAATAAGGAGCAAATACTAATATGATTTATAAGCTGAGCCAAGAGCAGGGAAGTGGGAATGCTCGGAAAACAGAAGCAAGGAAACTGGCGGGAGTGTTTCATTACACGCAATCTACATATTACTGAATCAAAAAAAGAAAGAAAAACAACGGAGAAACAGACGTTTAGTGACGAAAACTGCAATTCGTTAAGAAAAAGAAAAAAAAGCGCTTAATTACTTCAAGGAATAACCACAATTAACCTGTCCTAATTTGACTGTCTACCACTTCTATCTGATTCGTCCTGAGCACACAGGGTCATCCTGCGTCACTCTACAAGGACACGGCGGTAGGGCGCAAGAGGCCACGGGGACCCTGGGAGCCGCCTTGTCACACTAATAAATACCAGAGACACGTAATGGGTGCCGGTGTATAGGGCGGGTAGTGCGGACAGGAGAAAGGTAGAGAGGGAGAATTGGTGGTGGACAGCGCCGCTAGTCCAGCAAAGCTCCTAATGGAGGAGGCGCCTTTCCCTACACTGGTATAGGACGCAGCTAACGACTACTCTGAAGACATAATTACATTTTACCATACCCTGGTAATTGTCTGAAGGAGAAGAAGCCGGAGCGGGAACTCTCACAAGAAGGTTGAGGGTTGTGACACTTAGCAACGCGGCGTGAGAGAGGAAGGGAGGAGGGATGGGCGAGGTGCTGGGTGAGGTCAAGGGAGGAGGATCGTGGAGGTGACGACACTGGTGTGAAGTTATAGACGTGGAGATCGTGAAAATATTTGTGTAGCCTCGGGGGGAGAAAGGGAAATGTATCACAGAGGAGGAGGAGGAGGAGGAGGAGGAGGAGGAGGAGGAGGAGGAGGAGGAAAGGGACTGTGTGGTATTCGCCGGCCGGCCGTGACGCAGCGAGCGGTCTGGGAAGGGAGAAGTGTTCCCAGTCACGGTTCTCTCGAGTGCTGTAATCGGATACTCTACGGGTAATCCAGGTGCTGCAGGGAGGCGTTTTGGGGAGGGAGGGAGGGAGGACGGTGGCAGGAATGGAAGGAGAATAGAGGAATGTAACAATATTCTTCTGGAGTCCAGGTGTTGTTTTAATGTCTTCTGCTCTTTACTTCTCTGTGTTGTGCTGTGCTGTAATTGTCCGCTTGACACGTATAATTGTTCCTGACAAATACACAGTCATCCGTGAGCCATTCCCTTAATTTCTGATGAAGACTAAAGAGACTCCTAGGTGGTCGCCCAGCTGGAGATAAGAATTTTGCATCAATAGCTGCATTTTCCTCTCTACTGTAGAATGGGCTAGGGGCTCCAACCCTTCATCTGCATAATCAGTAATCGGAGAATGTATCATTAGTTGAAACTTTCACAGAAACACGGAGTGAAACAAATGGCCGGATAATTGACTCTGTGGTGGCAGTACAGCGTCACACCACATCTTCCATAAAGGTTATAATCCTTTACGTCAC
>NC_059295.1:7373487-7385987 GCF_017591435.1 Portunus trituberculatus
CATCAATTCAAAAGATCAAAACAAGTAACAGCTTTAGTTTCATCTCGTCTAAAACTGAGGAAATCTATTTGATAAAGCATTTCTTTTGTATGAGGTTACCACAAACTATAAAGGAAAAAGATGGAAACATGGTAAATTCAGCAATAGTAATAAATGATTTATGCATCAGGTATGAAGTCTGAATGGTACATCACTTTCTCCTTCATATTGCGCCTCAAACACGTATTAATAATTCGGAATTCTGCTGAATGTGATTTGAGGCGACAATTTTGAAATTGCTGCGTCACACACATGCTGTGTAGGTAGAGTATATGTAAACATGGTTCCTATACACAAGTAAGCAGTCTTTTCTCTTCACTTAATGATGCGTCTTGTTAATCATGAACGAAGCAAACTAGCTAAAGTTCTTGAATGAGTTTATGATTGGTCAGGAACCTTTCGTGAGGTATGCGTCATCTTTGTATAAACTGTACATTATGTCACAAAATGCTTTGAGAGAAGGTTCCACTGAGGATTGTGTGCATGCAGAAACTGAAGTTTAGTTTAAGAAAGTGAAAGCTCCAAAAACATAGATATTAATCAAGCCATAGTTAGTCTTGGTTGATAGAAAACTACAAATTTAATGTAACATGTGAGAGTTAAAAGGAAGGGTAAAGAAATATTGAATACCATGATGCAAATATGGTATTTTAATTCAGATATTTATGTTGTATCCACAATGAATCTTGATTCAATAATGATAGTTAACAATAACCTACCCCTTGAAGACGATCACACCCGCCTCACTGATCTAGACAGAAAGTGGCCACGGAAACATCATCATCAGACCGCGGGTACTAGACAACGACAGAAGCAGTGCTGGTGTGATAACAAATTTCTGAGGCGTACACAAAGGCGTGTGTTATGGTGTTTCATTCGTAAATTCTATCTTCTATATACATGATGAATGACCTAAAATTCTCTCTTAGAACTTAAAAAAAAACATGATCTGGGAAGCAGTCAGAATATTCTGAGCTAGTCTCTAAGTTCCCTAAGGTAAAATAATGGAAAAGTATGAACTGCACACATTTTCATTGTAGTCATAATAATTCATTATGATAAGAATGGAAACAACAACTGGAGCAGCATAGCTACTGCTACTGCTACTACAGCTGCTGCTGCTACTACTACTACTACTACTACTACTACTACTACTACTACTACTACTACTACTACTACTACTACTTCTATTGTTCTACTTCTACTATTACTACTATCACTACTATTATTACCGTACTGCTCTTGCTGTTGTTGCTGTTGCTGTTGCTTCTGCTGCTGACAATGATAATAATAATAAAAAAAAAAAAAAAAAATAATAATAATAACAACAACTTGTTAAGAATATTAATAATAATAACAATAATATCAAAACACACACACGGTAGCTCAGTGGTTAGAGCGCTGGCTTCACAAGCCAGAGGACCGGGGTTCGATTCCCCGGCCGGGTGGAGATATTTGGGTGTGTCTCCTTTCACGTGTAGCCCCTGTTCACCTAGCAGTGAGTAGGTACGGGATGTAAATCGAGGAGTTGTGACCTTGTTGTCCCGGTGTGTGGTGTGTGCCTGGTCTCAGGCCTATCCGAAGATCGGAAATAATGAGCTCTGAGCTCGTTCCGTAGGGTAACGTCTGGCTGTCTCGTCAGAGACTGCAGCAGATCAAACAGTGAAACACACACACGCACCGCGTAGTGTAGTAGTTAGCACGCTCGACTCACAATCGAGAGGGCCGGGTTCGAGTCCCGGCGCGGCGAGGCAAATGGGCAAGTCTCTTAATGTGTGGCCCCTGTTCACCTAGCCGTTAATAGGTACGGGGTGTAACTCGAGGGGTTGTGGCCTCGATTTTTCGGTGTGTGGAGTGTGTTGTGGTCTCAATCCTTCCCGAAGATCGGTCTATGAGCTCTGCGGTCGCTCCGTAATGGGGAAGACTGGATGGGTGACCAGCAGACGACCGAGGTGAACTATACACACACACACACACACACACGAGAATATAATTGTAACCTCTACGCAATTTTTCAAGAAGGAATGATGATGGCGAAAAGAATGATGTTTCGCTTATGACTCACAGAGGCGTTAAGAAACACGAGAGACACAGGAGCATAATAAGTTCACATCGGGTGCTAAAAGTCAGCCGTGGTAAGGGGAGGGAGGGAGGGAAGGATCAAGATGGACAGGGCGGTGTGGATGGTGATCACGAACAATACTGGGACCATTACCTCAGCGTGACGACGGTGAGGTGACAGTGCAGGCAGGCGGCGTCACCCGGTGTGATACAAAAGTCTTCCTCGAAGCGACCTCTCATAAATGGCGTGGAGAGAACTTTTCTGTGGGTGCTTTCTTGTATTATTCTTTTTTTTTTTTTTTTGGTGGTGCTTTTATGAACCCTCGTGCCGCCTTTAACCCCTCGTAAAGTGAAAGCGAGCAAAAAATGGAAAGAAAAAGTTAAGTATGTGCGGTAAAAATGACATTAATGGTTCACCGAGACGCCCCAGAAGATGCAAGGCTCAAAACGCCAAGGGAGGAGAACCGCCCCTCACAAAGACACATTAGGGCGCCACAATTAGCCGTAACGTCTCCTTTATTTCACCAACTGGAGGACACAAGGTCGCCCGTTGCATAAATTCCAGCAAGAAAATAACTCAAGTAGTTTCGGGAGTTATTTGGTAGTTAGGGTCTTGAGGGCAGTTGGTGTGTCTCGTGCGAAACACCCTCATTTGTGGTGACTGTGTGTGTGGCGCGGGAAGAGACGGAGGCAGGGGAGAGGGGAGGCCTGGAGGGAGTACTGTCGCAGGACGGTTGTGAAGGTTCCGAGAGTTAATGTTGCTGGAGGAACAGTGTTGGCTTTGGGTATTAGTGTGGTACTTGTTCTTGGTGTGTGTCTGTGTGTGTGTGTGTGTGTGTGTGTGTGTGTGTGTGTGTGTGTGTGAGAGAGAGAGAGAGAGAGAGAGAGAGAGAGAGAGAGAGAGAGAGAGAGAGAGTATTAACTTATTAATTCTTAATGTATAAATCTATTTGCGTGCATACGCACGAGCTCTCTCTCTCTCTCTCTCTCTCTCTCTCTCTCTCTCACACACACACACACACACACACACTCTCTCTGTCTGTCTGTCTGTCTCTCTCTCTCTCTCTCTCTCTCTCTCTCTCTCTCTCTCTCTCTCTCTCTCTTGCCCTGGCCGTCACACCTGTGGTCCTGCGACGCTCTGCTTAATTGCTAAGGCCACCTGGATGAGCCGCGTGGCTCTGTTTCGGCAGCTGTTGCCCCTTTCTGTCGCTGGTCTTTCAAGGGACTGCCATACATATTTTATTTACCGTGAGAGAGAGAGAGAGAGAGAGAGAGAGAGAGAGAGAGAGAGAGAGAGAGAGAAAATTATATAGAACATCGCAATGTATAATAGATACATCATATTCCTGTAGTAACATTTACACATTCAAGCGGGGTTCATAGAGGAGTTTTAGGATGGTGATGGCGTCAGCAGTGACAAGGAACAAGGTGGGGACTGTAGCAGAAGCCACTGTGCCTGTTCTGGTGCGCGTGATGCTTGATCAGGGACGGTGTCCTTACGCTGCCTAGAGGGTGAGGGCCACACACAGCCGCCAGTGACACCCATCATATTACGGACGCCCCGCCCACGACACGGATGAACGCATACTTTTATTTCAGTTAAGCTACTGAAGTAACAATTATTTGTTCTTAATATTCTTGCTGTCCCTCCTTGGACCACAAGAGAGCAAAGAGCAGCGTGCCGGTTCTGGCCACAATTATAGAGCCATCACTGGACGGTGGGCCGGCAGGGCGGCCTAGCATTACCTCACAGACGCTGGTAAGGGAAACAGAAGCGGTGCACATACTGCCTTGATTACAGGCCGGTCTAACGCAGGTGTGACTGAGGCCCTCAGGCTGTGAGCTCCGTCACCAGGCGAGGCAGGCGGGCTGTGGGCGGGGTGGGACAGGTGAGACCTCAGCGGCATCACGCACAGGTGAGTGGCTTGAAGCCTGAGGTGGTGTGGTAATACACACTCACTGCTCAAGAGCTCTAGATTTATTCGTCAAAGGAAATAGGTCGAGCTATTTCAAGTACAAGTAAACTTAATGAATCTGTAGAAAAATACCTATCACTCAGGTAAATTCGTTTACTCGTTGTTAAACTACTGAACCTAAAATCTCATGAAAAAATATCCTAGATTGAGGAAGGTTGGTGTGCCGCCTCTAGACACTTCAATGGTAGGTCTTATTCTGAAATTATACCTCAGAAGGGACAGCACTATTACCTCTGCCACCCTGCGTGATGCGGGCGACTTACGGGTGAAATAAAACTATACTACAGGGAGGGAAGAATGGCTGGAAAAGAAGGATGTGAAAAGAGCCTGACCACGTCCTGATTATGCCGTTGGGTTATGGCTATGAGGCCTTTGATTGAGCTTGAAGAGAGGATAATGGGTCAGACAGAGTTCGATCATACTCAACTGAGGTTTTTTAGAAAATGTAAATAAAAGGAGCATATTTAAATAAGAATTAAGTAATAATAAGAACGGATATACGTTGGATGAATCTAAGTTTGACAATGAGATAAGTAAGATATGGATCACAAGGGCGTTGGATAAGTGCAGGAGGATCAGCAGCGAGGGAGAAATAGTGGAGAAATAATGAGGGATAGTTATCTCTTACTTGCGTTTCATTTACCTTGCAATATCCTTTAAAGCCCCTTTTTTTCATTCCAGCTGGGATTCATTTACAAAATCACTGTTATTTATTTCATGGTATAATATATCGTAAAATGTTTAAACAACTTAGCTAAGAATTCTAATTGTATTTCCTTCATTTAACAACTGAAGTGAAGAAATTTGCTCTCCCACATCACGGTGCTTACTAGCTGATAGAAACGCTTCACTCCAACTCATTACAGGCGAAGGGGTTCAGTGAGTAAGTTAGTTATTAGGTTGAGTCACGAAAGGCAACCCTCACCACCCTTTCCCATTCCTCACAACGGCTCGCGGGTCGCACCACTACCACCATCACCACCACCACTGTTGCCACTGCCCACTCTAAAGACCCATCACAAAAGTGCGAAAAAAAGAATATTTAGGTTTTTATGCACTAAATATCACACATTAACATAATATACATGGGCTATCTTAGCATGTAAAAAAAACGCATCAGTTCTCACACCAGTGTGGCACACCTGTGCACAGCACTTGTACTGACTCACAGGTTTGCTACTCATTCCAACCCTTCACCACGTCTTTCACTCGCTCCCCGCCACTCCCCAGGGACCAGTTACCTTGGCCTCGCGGGACACTAAAACAAATAATTGGCTTCATTCATCGTCATTAGCGGCGGCCTGGGAGGGGCGCAGGACCTTCTCAGACATCCATCGGGGTCCATGGGCACCCAGGCGCCCAGCTTTGTGCGTACCTGGTTTATTGGATTACCTTTCATGTTTTCCAAGATTGGACTCAACCTTTGTTGTCCATAATGGAAAAAAAATAGTTGAATTCCTCCAACGGGCCTCCCCATTACGAAAGTGTGAAGTAATTGAAGTGTCTCTTCCCGCGAACTTTAATCCCCTCACTCAGGCAGCGGAAGTCCAGGGTACCGGTTCATACAATAAAATAGGCAATTGCCGGTATCTACCAACACCTGCAGTTTACTATATATGGAGAAAGTGACGAGATACGAGACTTGAATAAGCGATGGTATACGTTGTGAATTTCTGCTACAGATAAGTGATATTAAAACACAGAGACAACAAGACGAGACGCAGCAACCCTCAACCCTTCCCTAGGCGACGGCGAGCTGACCAACCCGCCAGCCTGCCGCCGCTGATAAACAACACGGCCATCCTGTGGGACCACAAAACTATCAAAAGACTGAAAATTTTGGCTTCACGGGAGGCTGGATAAGTCACTCACAGGGCAGCGGTCGGGGAAGAAGCGTGTCGAGTGTGGAGGGTCTGGGAGGAAAGGTCTACTGTATGGGCGGGAAGGTTGGGAGGAAAGGTCTAGGGGTGGGAAGGTTCGAGGACGCCTGAAGGCTGGGTAGGCCCACGCCCAGAGCGACCACATTGCCAGATCATATTCGTGCGGTGATCGATATCTCACAATTAATTATCCATTTCGCGCCCCCGCCGTGCTGTAATTTGTGGGAGGAGGTGGCGGCGGTGACGCTGATCTACGGCCCACCGAACCTGACAAATTTGAGTCCATTTCGTAAGATTTTCAGTTTTTTTTTTTTTTAGGGTAGCGGTTTAAGTGGCAATTTTCCGTTACAATAAAGACAGATGGAGGATGGCGGCATAGTGGTGGTGGTGGTGGTGGTGGTGGTGGTGGTATCGACTGGATGGTGGTGGTAGTATTGGTGGTGGTGGTGGTGGTGGTGGTGGTGGTGGCGGTAGTCGTGGGGGTGGTAGTGGTGGCAACGTCAGTATCTTAAGAAAGTCATTACTCTGGTTCGTCTTCCGTCTGTCACCTACGATATCCAACAGTCCTGCCCCTCAGCCCCGCCTCACCAGCCATCCGTCAACCCGCCACACTCACACACACACACACACACACACACACACACACACACACACACACACACACACACACACACACACACTTTTCCATTTCAGGTCTGCATAAAGTCACGTAATTCAATAGCAAGAATAAAAAAAAAATGTTGAATGAGAGAGAGAGAGAGAGAGAGAGAGAGAGAGAGAGAGAGAGAGAGAGAGAGAGAGAGAGAGAGAGAGAGAGAGAGAGAGAGAGAGAGAGAGAGAGAGAGAGAGAGAGAGAGAGAGAGAGAGAGAGAATGAAAGCAAATTGAAATCAAGGTCGTTAGTGTAATCTTCCTGCGCTATAAAACCACAAGCGACCAATATATTTCCTCCATCAAGCCGAACACTTGGGTAATTTGATTTCAAGCGCCGCGAGGACTCGAGAAATAATAATGACCGAAAGAAAAAAAAGAAATCCTAATGACTCCCCAATCATAACTCAGCATCATCACGGAGGCAAAATCCAATTAAGAGTTTAGTAGTTCGGTGTTGCCAACTTGGACTCACATCTTAGGAGGAGGAGGAGAAGGGACGATGAAGGGGCCAGAATCGTCTCTCGGAAGTGTGGTGTTTGGGGTTCAGTAGGCCTATCGGGGCCGAAGAAAGAAAGGCACACAGGATACATTAATAAAAGTAGTAGATGTTAGGCCTGCACACAGAAAGGTAGCTACCGACCCTGAAAATTGGTAATAGGCCCGTGCAGGCTTTAAATTGGCGGGCAAGTATGTAGAAGAGCCTGATTTATAGAGAATATAATTATGTTGTGATTGCCTGGCCGCATCTATATATCTCGCAGCGGCGGCGTGACGGGGGCGGACCCTAGAGGAGGCGAGTATTAACCCCGCCACTTTTTTACCTCATTTTGCCATCTAAGTAGAGGCTTTATGACCGCGCCGCTTTATTGTGATTTATTGGTGGCTCTTTCGGTGGCGGCGACGGTGGTGATAGTGGTGGAGGAGGACAACGAGAGGAGAAAGAGGAGGTGGAGGAGAAGCTGCTGCGGGCGGTGTATAGGAATGGACGGGGGAGAGAGGAAGTAGTGTGAAAGGGAAATAAGAGTAAGTGGCAGCGTGGGAGTGGTGTTGTGGTGGTGATTTAGTGGTGAGTACTGATGAGATAATGGTGAGGAGGCAAGTGGTGGTGTAGAGTTGTGATCTTGTGGTGGAGAGACATTGTGGTGTGAAATGATGGTGGTGGTGGTGGCGATGGTGGTTAGGCTGATGGTGGTTGTGGTGGTAGTGGTTAGGCTGATGGTGGTGGTAGTGGTGGTGGTGGTGGTTAGTCTGATGGTGGTGGTAGTGGTAGGTGCAGTGGTGGTGGTGGTGGTGGTAGTTAGGTTGATGGTGGTGGTGGTAGTGGTCGTGTTGTTGGTTAGGTTAGGTTGAAGGTGGTGGTGGTGGTGGCGGTAAGATAGGTGAATTGATGATTTTCAAAGGCATGGTAAAGTCTGAGGAGAAGAAAGTGTAGGCGAGAAGACAGAGTAGAGGTGGAGGCTGTGCCCGTCGTGCCCTGAAGGTGAAGGAAAAGGCAGCGGGAGGGGTGGCAAGGATGTTGAAAGAGAAGCAGACAATAACATGAATAAAAACGGAGAAAAAAAGAGAACTGACCGAGAAGGTGCGGACAGGTAACACCCAACAGAAGAACCATATTCACCTCAGACTTTTCAATCTGTAGTAAGAACAGAAAAAAAATGATACACGCAACCACGAAAATGAATAAAAGCTTTGATACACACAAATGATAAATCAGGTCGACCCTTCCTTTACAACACTGCCGCGGCCGCTGGACACTCCCAGAGCCCCACGCATTCATCCCGTTTCGCCATGCCTGACTATCAGTGGGCCGCCGGACGGGGAGCGGGACGTCAAGAGTCGGGTCAGAGTGGTGTCAGAGGTCAAGCTAGCGTGGGATGAAGGGTTGAGGAGGCTAAAGGGAAGAGAATGAGGCGGTAAAGTGTGTTTGGCGTGTGACCGGAGTTACATGAAAGACTCCTGTGTGGTGGTGGTGGTTGTGGTGGTGGCAGTGGTGGTGGCCAGCGGGAGGAAAGGACTCTGGGTGGTATTTCACTGGACAGAACCTTTTATGGAAACCGACAAAGTTTGCAGTTGGTACCTGTGTAAGGTAGAAGGGTTGGCGTGCAGTGTTGTTACACATCAAGAAAGAACATAAGTTAAGCTTATTCATAGAATAATGTTTCCACATCTTATTTAACATTGCAATAATATCTTTATAATCTTATCTTTTACCATAACACATAAGCTGTACGTGTAGATGTTCTGTACTTATTTTCCCGTCACCAATGCATACTCTATCAAAAGATATAACAATAAAGAAATATCATAGTTATGATGTCAGCCATGTGTGTTAATCTGCCACTGATATCCACATCGGGTGTGTGAGCACGTGTCGGGGCGGCGGGGTGCAAGCAGATCGGGGTAGGGTGTATGAGGGTGGTGGCGCTGCACCTTAGTAATTGGCGGCCGCGGCGTGGCGGTAGAGCGGAGATCACAGAGCAGAAGTGGGCCTGGGCGGGACAGGGTTAGGGGGAAAGGGGCACGGGACAGGCAGGTGACATTGAGCCCAGAAACCAAACCTGACGGAATATCCACATACTTGGCAAACGCGAACATAAACAGGAGCGAGGCTCACCCCTGGCATGCCTACAATGCATTGGCCTCGAATAAAGACATTATAAAAAATCACGAGGGTAAGACAGCAACGTTGACATCTGGAGGGAGATAGCCTGAAGGTTGCATTTCACATTTTGATATGGCATCATTGGAATGTGATTGGTTGACATTGCCGGGACGGGGCCTGAGTGGGGCTCTTTGTGCCGGACCCCGCGTGTCGGCCCATCCCGCCCCTTGCCAGCCGCTCCCCCACAATAAGTATATGGCCAGGGAGAACATAGATGTTATCACTCGACGTGGTATGGCGCTGGCAATGAGGAAAAGAAAATATTCCGATCTTATCTTAACATGTAACCAAAATTATAAATAAATAAATAAATAAATATATATATATATATATATATATATATATATATATATATATATATATATATATATATATATATATATATATATATATATATAGTTAGTTTTAGAAGAGGCAGGAAATACATTAAATTATAAAGACAGTCGTGCAGCACTTAGGACTTTCTTTCATCTACCGACAGCGCCGCAACGCCCGTGCCACAAAAGGTTAACTAACTACACATCACCAAGTGCACCAACGCCGCCTTTGTGAAAGGAATTGTTCGCTTCCTTACCAAGGCAGAGGCAATCCATGCGTGATGTCTGAGCAGAGGCATCATGAGTATTTTCTCCCTTCATCGCAGAGGTGTCTATAACGTCAATTTCCATATATGAATGAAAATATAAAATAATAATTACATGAATAAATAAATGAACAGATAAATAGATAAATATGTCCATTGGTAATAAACAATCATAAGAGTTGCGCAGGTAAGGAAGAAGAAGCTATCAGATTTCCAGTGCTATCCAGTGACACGTGGGCTAATTAAGTTGGTTCAGGCTTGTGTCTGTCAGGCACGTCACTCCCCGTCATTTGACCCTGACACCGCCCTGCCTAGCTCAACAAAGCCCAGCAACTCGTCACACTCTGGGTTTTTGTGGACGTCTTTAGCGCAGCCGGAGACCTAATGACAGAAGAAACGGTAGCAAAGGCGTTGGTGTCGGGCAGGATAATGAGCAGCTGTTGAACTAATTAACGACACTGATCATTTTTTCTTGTCTCCCATCTTCACAACCTCATAGTTAAAAAAACTCGTCACATGCTACTCACTATACCCTCAACTCAGAATCTTGTAACCAAGTAACACTCAACACAAAAAATAAAAGTATTTCAACATGAATCTGAATCTGAATGTAACACAAACAATAACAACAACAATAATAACATCAGTAATGGTAGCAACAACAATAATAACGGCAATAATAATGCTAGCATTTAGATAATCGCTAAGGAATAAATCTGATTAATTTAATTTTCGAACAGCAGGTACCTACTTAACGCACGTTTTCCATTAAGAGAACGCTCAAATCTTCAAACTCTTAATTTCTCACCAAAAGCCTAACAAGCTTAAAGTTTGTTGGCTGAATAGCAACTGCATAATGCTCCTCTCTTTTCTATTCTTTTTTTTTTGTAAACGAGGAGGACTAGCCAAGGGCAACAAAAAGCTAAAGAAAAAGGCCCACTCAGTCGCCAGTCTTCTAACAGAGCCGATAGTTAACCAAAGGACAGGGACATATGTCTTGAAACCTTCCTCTTGAATGAAGTCAAGTCACAGGAAGTTACAAATACAAAAGCGGGCAGGGAATATCAGAGTTTACCAGAGAAAGGTATGAAAGATTGAGAGTACTGGTTAACTCTTACATTAGAGAATTGGACAGAATAGAGGTGAGAGGAAGAAGAGGAAGAAGAAAGCCTTGTGCAGCGAGGCTGAAGGAGGGGAGGCATGCAGTTAGCAAGATCAGAGGAAGAAGAAAGCCTGGTGCAGCGAGGCTGAAGGAGGGGAGGCATGCAGTTAGCAAGATCAAAAGAATAGTTAGCATGAAAATAGTGGTAGAAGATAGCAAGAGAAGCAACATTCCGGCGGTAAGAAAGAAGCTGAAAACAGTCAGAGGAGGGGAACTGATGAGACGAAAATCTTTTAATTCCATCTTACCTAATAAAACTGTGTGAATGAAACTTCCCGAAACATGTGAAGAGTACCGTCTCGATTACCACTCTCTTTCCTCCGTCATAGCTTATCATGCTCTTCTTTACATAATATTCTCGTTGACACCGTACATCAATCTTTTTTTGGATGTATCTTTCGCTAAACTCTTTCACATCCTACACTTCAGAAGAAAAGAAAATATGGTTGATTTTCATTTCCACAATAATATGAACAAAATAACATTTTTTTTATTTATTTATCTCTATAGGACAGGACAACCTGGGGGAAAATGATAATGTCGAGATTTGGAGGTTTGGTACGTAAATTACATTCTCTTTTACCTTTTATACTATGGATGTTCTCTTATCACTTCTTACAAAATTACATTTCACAGGTGCAGATGCACAGGTGTTTACAAGAGAGTGCACCATTGGTGAGTGTCTCTTGTATCACAGGGAAAGAAATGTGAGATGTAACACTGTGACGGCTGTCTCTGATTGACGCAGAGACATGGCTATGGAGAAAGACGCAACCGCTCGCCACAGACTGGCCCACATCAGAGCCTGTAGTGGCGGAGACAGGTGGGGCGACCCAGTGAAACAAGGTGACAGTGATCTTGACGCCGCGTGCAGGTTCTGATATGCAGCTCAAGCTATAGACCAAGACATGATGATGTAGCGGACTGGGGAATGAGGATAGGGCGATGATGAGGTGCAGTGACGATGAGACTAGTGATGGTGAGATGAGCGAGACACGTCAGCGACACACACCAAATAGGGAGAGGCGATTATGCGGGGGACAGAGGCAGGGTGGCAGGGGAGTGTCGACGGTCATGTTGGACAGGGCGGAGGAAATGACAGCAGAGGGTCAGGAGTCGGTTGAGGACACGTACAAGATACCGTACTGGAGGCATTGGCGGTGCCGCGTTGGTAGTGGAGGTGGTAGAAGTGATGATGAAGTCTCGGGTGATGGTGATCTAAGTGACGTCTTCGTAGTGGCTATGATGATGCTACAGTGATGTGACATTAGTAATAGCGATGCAATGCAAGTGATTAGGACAACAGCAATGACAGCAGCGATGATGAATAAAGATTAAATGACGTTAATATCAGCATTGACAGCGACGTGATGAGGTAAAGGCTGAAACAGTCTATTTACCATCAGTCCACATCGTCTACCTTATGGCCGCAGTGACAGAGAACAGGGACAGACCATTACATATATAAGACTGAATAATGACGA
>NC_059295.1:7393487-7395987 GCF_017591435.1 Portunus trituberculatus
CCTTTTAAGATCTTTATGGGACTTTCAAACTGTGAAAATCTATTAGGTGGACAAGGAGCTTTAACAACCCAATTTCATACATCACAGAGGGTAATTGATTCTTTACACTTTCACGTCCACTGACAATTTTTCTTTATTCGCCGTTATCCTTCCTTCTGCTCTCCACGGCTGCTCCACTTCCCGGTGACAGAACAACGTTAGGCGGCGATAACACTCTTTGAAAACGCAGAAAAAACTTGACACCTGGTTCCCTGTCTGGTGGGTCGCTGAATATAGGGCGTGATAAGAAACAAGGCATGGGGCGATGTCTGGCAGCGGGAGGGAAGAGACGCCACAATACTATTAATGAAATGGCCGCCTAAAAGCATCTTCATCTGGGCTCCCTGTGCTTGGGCCACCCACGCCGAGCTCACTGTAGTGGCGGTGTTAACTTTTGTGGTGTGGGAGGATCAGCCAGAAAGTTTAGGGTGGTGGGTGCCGGGGGCGGTGGTTTCAGCTCTTGTAGTGGTGAGCCTTCTTTTATTGTGTCGGCCAGAAGAAGAAGTAGGGAAAAGGAGCGTCTTGTGCGTGTCGGGGCATGTCATATACGTAAAGATCGCCGACGTTGAGGAGTATAATCAGGTAAGGGGAGTGACACCTGCGGTTAAAACCGGCCAGTGCAAGCCCTGCGGTTGTGCTCTATTTGGTCCACAATGTTCTGTGCCTCATTAAACCTTGTTCGGCGTTGGATCATCAAGTGAATCAAAGAAGACCGAGATGAAGCGAAGATGAGAGGTCGGCGCTACCAGACGCTCCCCCGCCGTCACTTCTTGCTCACCGTTGTTACAATGGTATTATGATGACTAATTGGAGACTAATGAGCTTGATAGTTAAGCAGTGTCTTGGGAGCATCTCGGTGGGCGTTGGCAGAGCTCGTCAAGGGGAAGCTTGGCCGATCCCTCCCTGATACCAAGACACCCTCACGTGGGAAGATACTACGACTAAGACAGTTTTCTGGTCGCTTGAATGCCTTGTTAAATGACCGATAACGAGGGAGAAGCAGACGAAAAAAATTATGACCTTTCAAACTAATCATCCTTACTCTGGCACGATAAACAGAAGTTCTTAAGTCATGCCACTCCTAAAAGCATCCCTCTTACCAAGCTCGATCCAAAGTATATAATATAAATTTTTACTAGCGAATAGATAAGAAGACGCTCGGCTTGTCACAACCGCTCCATCAGAAACCGCCTCCACATTCCTCGCAAGAAACGCTGCCCCCGAAGAAGGTGCCGACCCTACCCATCCCTGTCCGGCCTGCCCTTCACTGCCTTGCCCTACCCTGGCTTGCCCTACCCTACCCCTCATCTCTCCCCCTCCCTCCCTCCTCTCCCCAAGTTAACCCTGATGACCTTGGTGGCGAGCTGCGGTTTGACCTGAGCCCACAAGACACGCTATACTGGATTTAAATTTGCCACACATCGTTTTCCACTTCATTTAACGGTGTTCATGTTGTGGTGGATGCTCAGTGGCTGCTCAGGAGCTCACCAGGACCACCGCCTCCGGGGGGAAGGGCACTCCAGGGCGGCAAGGATGCGAGACTTAAGCGATCCTTTGACTGGCGAGGAAGGAAGAGGAGGCCTGACGCTGTGAGGGGCGCTGACAGCCTGGATGATGGCTTAATTACCTGTTTACACTCTTACACCAGGCAAACACTCAGGGCGGGTGAGAGATGAGGTAATGGCTGTGTGTGTGTGTGTGTGTGTGTGTGTGTGTGTGTATGTGTGTGTGTGGAGAGGTTACACACATTTGCTAAGTATTTCTTGCTCTTTATCCTCACTGTCTCTCTTCCGTAAGTCAGTACCTCTTATCACACGCACACACAAGAAAAAAAAGAATAAGAATAAATACATCATTCCGTATTCTGAAAGTTTATTCTCTAAAGTGTTACCCGGCCTGAAGTCAATGCACGAGGCTGCATCTCGGATCGTGAAGGGAAGGGGTTGATGGTGGAGGTGAGGTGGCGGTGTTGTTACGTGCAGTAAATATTATTTCGATTTACACTGGACACTTTTGTGTATAAAACTTGACAACAAAATACTAGGCGCATACACACACACACACACACACACACACACACACACACACACACACACACACACACACACACACACACACCGCGTAGTGTAGTGGTTAGCAGACTCGATTCACAATTGAGAGGGCCCGGGTTCGAGTCCCGGGAAGCGGCGAGGCAAATGGGCAAGCCTCTTAATGTTTAGGCCCTGTTCACCTAGCAGTAAATAGGTACGGGATGTAACTCGAGGGGTTGTGACCTCGCTTTCCCGGTGTGTGGAGTGTGTTGTGGTCTCAGTCCTACCCGAAGATCGGTCTATGAGCTCTGAGCTCGCTCTGTAATGGGGAAGACTGGCTGGGTGACCAGTAGACGACTATGGTGAATTACACACACACACACACACACACACACACACACACACACACACACACACACACACACACACAC
>NC_059295.1:7410987-7420987 GCF_017591435.1 Portunus trituberculatus
TCTCTCTCTCTCTCTCTCTCTCTCTCTCTCTCTCTCTCTCTCTCTCTCTCTCTCTCTCTCTATCCTCGAGTGGGAAAAGGGTACGAAAGGAAGGAAGCAATGAGATGAAAGAAAGATTAAGGAGATAGGAAAGGAATGAGGAGGTGAGAGGTAAGAAATAACTTTAATATAAGAGAGGGATGATGAAGACAAGTCATGATCAGAATAGTATAATGTGTGCTCTCTCTCTCTCTCTCTCTCTCTCTCTCTCGTGCGTGTGAAAATGAATTAAGCCATCGTATAATTAGCGCAGAACAATGAGAAAGCTTTCAAGTGCATCTCCACGTTAATACGAAAGCAGCAGAGATGATACGATCGCATCAACGCAAAAAATTTGAATTGCAAGGGATGTTCAAGGAGACGCTCAGGCATGCACCTTCTGTGGCTGGGAAGGACGTGGATGTACTAAATGTTGCAAGCCCAGTTCATGCACAACACTCACTTAAGGAGATGAATAATTGTGGGAAGGAGTGGTTGTGATAAACATGATACGAGGAATATTTGAATATCTAAATTACTAGCGCATTTCCTTAGTAAAGGATAGGAAATTGGGAATGAGCTTCGAGGAAACAGATGTGGAATGGAAAGTCTCAGTCAGTCATGAAGGAAAGTAACGTATCGAGAAAGCATGCTGGTAAGAAGATCCAATGAAAATATATTTCAGATATTCCCAGCGGGACGGTGATCGTGCGATGCTTTGTGCTCCATAACACACAGACTCTATAGCCTGTCCCAGAGTGTACGTAGTAAACCCCAGGCATCGATCACCAGTCACACCCACATCAAATTGATGAAAACTGGGCTGAAATCGAGAAATAACAAACAGTAGCACAAGAAAGAAGAGAGCAGAAAAAAATATTTGGAATTCCTATAATTTGATTAGTTTGTCTGTCTGTCTATGTATTTACTTGCCTGTCAGTATACCTGTCCATGCATCTCTCTCTCTCTCTCTCTCTCTCTCTAACACCAAAATAGTATATCAGTCCTAACCAAATAAGCATATTTAAATAGCGGGAACTGGCAGAGTAATGGTCATGATGGACTTTGACTTACAATAATCATACTAGGATTTATTTAAGGCGAAGAAAAAAAAGCTGTACATTCCCGGAAGAAAGCACGCAGCGAAGCATCCCGGGCGGCCGCGATGCACAGCCTGATATCATGAACAACATTAGCGTAAGCAAATGAGAACAAAGCTACCCTCGTGTTCTTCCTGGGAAGCAGCGGTGTGGCTGTTGAGGGGAGAAGTGCGTCCAAGCAGAATAAAGGGATGCAGGCGGACAGGGGCAGGGAAACATCGACCTGAGGGGTGAACGATAAACATCATCTTCAAAAACCAGTAAGATTATTTAAGGCACCTGAACCAGAATACAACAGGCCACTTACAAGAGAACACTGAAGCTGAACAAAAAGTATGGAGAGGGTGCTGGCGGATGACACACTCGCAATAAACAAATAAAATTAGTTATTGTTATCTACGTAGCGGCGAGTTTTTATGAGGTGACTATTTATAACACTCGAAGGTTTAAGAAAGGCTTATGATAGGGTGGTTGGCCAAACTTTATGGAACCCATTAGGACTACACAGGCTGCCCACTTCGTCGTCAACAACGGCGCGGCAGGTGTGGCTGTGGGCGGCAGGACCTCGAGGCAAGGGGAAGAGGGAAAGAGAGGGGCGGAGACGAGCGGGGAAAGGGAAGGAGGAGGTAACTGTGTGTGTGTGTGTGTGTGTGTGTGTGTGTGTGTGTGTGTGTGTGTGTGTGTATACCTATATACCAGTGTCAGATGAGGTTGCCAGAGACGGACTAAGTACTTAACATTTAGCTCTCCGAAATTCCCTTCTCTTGCCGGAGATTTGCTTCTCTAAACTCACCATCGAAGTTTATTACTGTTCGCTTCATGCACACCGCTCAACTTTTCCTGAATGTGCGAGTTTCCGCGCGTCTGCACACGTTAGCATTTAATTACGATGGATGTATGCAGCTTGTCTCGACGATGTATGTACGTATTTTTCGCGGACGTACGAATGGATCCTACAACACACACAGGCACACACGGCGGTAAACAGGGATGAAATTCCCAAACTGAACAAAACTACGGTGGGTTGATAGACAGGCGCAAGACCAAAGCACGTATTGTGAAGAATGAAAGGATGAAGAGTTAACAAAATGATAGGTGGAAAAGAACAAGCAAGCTGGTGAGGGACTAATTATGAGGAGAGCAGGCTACAGGAATGGTATTATTACGAGAGAGAAGGTGTGGCGTGGCAAGCGTGACCAGCTTCGAGATCAAAAAGGAAAAGAGCCAGTGGAGGTAATGGTAGAGAGAGAGAGAGAGAGAGAGAGAGAGAGAGAGAGAGAGAGAGAGAGAGAGAGAGAGAGAGAGAGAGAGAGAGGGGGAGGAGGGGGGCAAGAAGAGAGAAAGACCCATGCATTTAATTGACTCGTAAATAGACAGACTCAAAATTCTCCAGGTGACTCCCTGCACAACCGCCGTAAGCAAAGCAATGCAGATAATATAAAATGAAACAACCGTCAAATAAACACCGCTTTTTCCAACTTCACACCGAGCCACCCACTTTACACACATTCACTTACACACACACACACACACACACACACACACACACACACACACACACACACACACACACACACACATGGTGCGCCCATTCCTCATCCCTCCCTGCGCCAAGCACCCGCCATCACTCTCCTAGCCACGCCCTTCGTCCCGTCCGCCACACCCTTACTCTGCCATTACCTCCCTCACAACACCGCCAGTACCACATCAGCCTGCCACGTCTCTTGTGTGCTCCCATTATGCGCTCCCCGTAACTCCCGCTTCCCTGTAATAACCTCCCTGCTACTCAAGGCCCGCTGCGCCATCAATAGCCTTCTTTTGCTCTAACAACCGCAAAAAAAAGCAATGAAAGGATGCAAATCTCTATACGAAATGACTTACTGAAGACAACTAGTATGTGGCACACGTGTGGGCAAGGTGGTAGGTTGGTAAATGAAAGGTAGGAATGACATTTACGTAGTGTGTGTGTGTGTGTGTGTGTGTGTGTGTGTGTGTGTGTGTGTGTGTGTGTGTGTGTGTGTGTGTGTGTGTGTGTGTGTGTGTGTGTGTGTGTGTGTGTGTACGGTGAGTGCCCATGAATGAAGTGAGTCCACAAGAGGAGCGGTGGTCACTGAAACGACGTGCAATAAATGGTTTCGTTTGCCGCCCAGATTCGTCTTTCATCCATCATCACGTCAGAGCGATTTTCTGGTTATCTTGATCTTGATTTTAGTGCAAGACCGGCGATTCGTCATGCCAAGTAAGCGGTGAAGGGGTTAAACAGCTTGACTGAAGAACGTATGATCACACATACACACACACACACACACACACACACACACACACACACACACACACACACACACACACACACACACACACACACACACACACACCACAGAAAGCACAATAATAAAGGAAAGGGAAAGGTTAATTTAATATTCAGGAGAGGCAACCAGAGCATAGCTGAAGAAAACGGAATGAGACTTGACCATGGTAAGGAATGCTTTGAAAAAAACATCTTGACATATCCTTTTCATCTCTACGGGGAAAAAAAAAAAAAAACAATTATCCCATAACAAAATCAAAGGGTCATTGCCACTTTTCTTTTTTAATATCTTAAAGGATCTGTGAGCATGTAAGAAGGTTGGCTGTCGCTTCAGGTACCGAGCCTCCGTGATGCCAATAACACTTTCATGGTGGCTGTAAATGCATGTAAGTGGTTGTAAAGGATTTATGCTTCGCTGCACCGTCACTAACCTTGAGAGGCTATGTCATCTGTCAGTCTGGCTGGCTGACTGATCCGTTTGTACGCCTCTCTCTCTCTCTCTCTCTCTCTCTCTCTCTCTCTCTCTCTCTCTCTCTCTCTCTCTCTCTCTCACTATCTATATATTTATCAATATATCTATCAATTTACCAACTTGTCTTCCTGCCTGCTCGCTCCTCTTTTCTGGACTAACGCGTCACGTTCTGCCAATGACTATTAGGAGTTTGCAAAAAACCGTAGCGGTGGGTGAGGCAACACTCAGGCCTGTATTAATGAAGTGGTTACTTCATGGAGGAGATTGATTAATCAGAAAAAAAAAAATAAGACCACTTATGCTTTTTCACAGAGGCAATCCTTCTTTCTAGGTGCTAAGAGAGGAAGAGAAAAAATAGTTTAATATTCATGCCTTCTGGTGAATTAATTGCAAGTTGAGAATATGTTGTGAGGCAAGCAGTCTGCATTATGCCATTTAAGGAAGACAGAACAAAAATAAAGATAGAAATAATGTAATGGTGAGTTAAAATGCATTAATAAGTTATTGAGTAAACAGCATATATACGTTCATTTATTATATTAGCTATTACTCACACACACACACACACACACACACACACACACACACACAGACAGAGAGAGAGAGAGAGAGAGAGAGAGAGAGAGAGAGAGAGAGAGAGAGAGAGAGAGAGAGAGAGAGAGAGAGAGAGAGAGAGAGAGAGAGAGAGAGAGAGAGAGAGAGAGAGAGAGAGAGAGAGAGAGAGAGAGAGAGAAAAGCACTTCATTTTCCCGTCTTCGAGTTTCCAACACGCCCTTCTCGACTCGGCGATCAAACACCACCTCTCGTCCCTCTCATCAGCCAACCTGCTTTTTTTCATACAACTTAACAATTGCCGTGATCTGGAGTGTACTTATAACCTCCGCTAATCTGCCTCTTGCTCTCCCCGCCGCTTGTCACCAGGACTGGGCAGTGAGGCGGGAAGGAGATAGCTAAGAAGACATCAGTGGAATGAAGAGAGAAGGGCGTGGTGACGGTAAGAAAATCTCTTAAAAACTTGATTAGAGCCTAGAAGGAAGGGTTAATCGTACGTTATCCCTGATTAGCTAAGCGAGACATGGTGATTTGTGCATTTTTTGGTAAATTATCATAAATATGGGTAATGTATTATGCAAATCGCGCCACCTGGTAATTAGATGCTGATGTTCCACCTGGAGGCATAACTATTGATAAACACGTGGTGGTTAGTGCAGCGGCGGACCTTTATTACCCACCACAATGTTCCGCTGTGTTCCATGAAGGTCTAATAGCGTTGTTTCTAGAGACGCTCCGGCCTCTGTATACATTCTAATTGGATCCGGCACCTCTTTCTCTATCAACACCATCTTACACTACCAGCAACACTCCCCACTGATTTAACACTCAGCAAGGTCTTTCTTTCTCCATCATTTGATACGCAACCTATACTCCACACCTCCCCCATCACCATCGCTAACAGATCCATGGCATAATGCATACAGACAACAGGCAAGGTTTCGCTACCTCCTCCTGGCACCTTTCCCTGCTAGTTAATGAGACACGTCAAATCTCTTAGCAAGACTTCGTAACATGTATAGCACAAAGGCCCCGATAGATGGGAATAGACAGCGCATATTTAGGGGGATCTTGTCTCGTGGCCCTCTTAGATAAGGTCCCGTGTTTATTAGGCAGTAATAGTCTCCTTGCCACGTCCGCTGCCAGCCTTTCTCAACTTTTTATGGAGACAACGGTGAGATGCTGGCTTGGGAGTGATTGCGAAAAGGAGACAAATATGAGGCGGCACAGTGGAGGTAAGGATCACTTATGATAGAGCTACAGGAAAGTATATTGTGCTGAATTTTTTCTCCTTTCCTTTCTTCCTTGCAGTCAAGAAGAAAAAGCGGTTTTTATCAAAGACGACGTTTCTTAGCTCAGTACATGTTCTTTTTGGGAGAATGGCGGAAGAACAGCATCACGAGGAGGAGGAGGAGGAGGAGGAGGAGGAGGAGGAGGAGGAGGAGAAGACGAAGAGAAAGAGCAGATGGAAAAGGAAAAGAAGGAGGAAGAGGAGAACGACAAGAATAAGAACGAGGATGAGGAAAATAACATTAATAGTAATAATAATAATAATAACAATAATAATAATAATAATAATAATAATAATAATAATAATAATAATAATAATAATAATAATGATAGTAATAATAAAAGTAATAATAACAATAAAAATAATTATAAATTGAATAAAAAAAATAATATCTATAAAAACATGAAGAAGAAGAAGAGGAAAAAAAGGAGGTAAAAAAAAAAAAAGAAAAAGCTCAAGAGACAGAATGGAGGAGAAGAAGGACGAACGATAAAAGGAGGAGAAGGAGAAGAGGAGGAAGAGGAGGAGAAGAAGGAGCAGAACATAAGAGCTGGTAGTGTGACTGGTTTTTGCCAAAGAAGATGCAGATTGTACCACCCCCACCACCACCGTCACCACCATCACCACCACCACCGTCACCACTATCACCACCACCACCACCACCGTCACCAAGGCAAGCTAAAGCCCCTGGCAGCGTATACGTGCCGCGAATGAGTCCGCATAACAATTAAACCAGAAATTAGCTCGCCCGGAGAAAAGCGTGTCGGTTCCCTTGGGTGTCCCCCGTCTCGTGTCCCTCGCCTTACCACCCCAACAGGCGACTCTCAGTTAGCATATAAAATCATACTTTATGGCGGGATAATTTCTAATACCAGACACGAGGACATGGAGGAATATATGTCTTTTTTTTCTTTTTCCTCGGGTTTCGGGTGGGAGAGAGAAGAGGGGTGTTGGATAAAACGTGTGCATGTCTAAGTGTTTGTATTTTTAAACGCTTGTATCGATGTATGAATATATTTCGGTGTTTCTCTCTCTCTCTCTCTCTCTCTCTCTCTCACTACTTTTGCGTGCTTGATTGTGTATGTCTGTTCGTTTATCTGTTTGTGTGCAGTTCTGTCTGTCTGAATAGTGAGTAAATGTATACCATGAACGCACGTTGGCATAGCAAGACACACACACACACACACACACACACACACACACACACACACACACACACACACACACACACACACACACAGTCACATTCTATTCTTCCTTCACTTTTCTTAACGTTGCACCGTGGCCTCTCCTCTCCTCTCCGCTCTCCTCTCCCTGCAAGCAAAGACACCAAGGCTAATCACTGCACCCTTAAGTGGCAGGCCGGGCGAGTTACAATGTCCTCGGCAACGCAGGCAAACCAATACTTGCACGCCAGCGATCGCGGGAGAACACCTCGAACACGGTGCCTGGATTAAAGTGTCAAATGAAGGAGGTAGGAAGGGCGGGTCTCCTTAACACGCTCCCTTCGTCCGCTGTCACTTCACCACCACGCAGGCTGATGCCCCCGCTCATACTGCTGCTGTGCTCGCGGTGAATGCCACGCCGCCACACCAGGACGAAACGAAAGGCAAGCACTCAGTAGGTATTCGACAAATACCAAACAAAAGTAACGCTTCTCATGCACCTAAGTTTGGGATGTATGTTTGTGTGTTTGTGTGTTTGTGTTTAAGGGCACGAGATACGGGTACTGATATTCTCTCTGTGTCTGTCTGTCTCTGTCTGTCTATTGTCTGTCTGTCTGTCTGTCTGTCTCTCTCTCTCTCTCTCTCTCTCTCTCTCTCTCTCTCTCTCTCTCTCTCTCTCTCTCTCTTTCTCTGTCTCTCTCTCTCATACGAACAAACCGCAAAAGCCAAAATAGAATGGAGTGAGGGAGGAGCGAGATAATAGCGGGTGATGAGGGATGAGCACTCATTACCATACGCTCAGGTCAGGTCATAAATGGTCAGGTCACCGTAGTCAGCCAAGACAAAGTGGCGAGGAAATACCTGCCCCCGGCGCGAGTCACAGCCTGCTACTGCTGTGATCTGCCAGTTGTTGTTTTTCTTTATTATTTTCCTTTATATTCCAATTGTTTTTTTTTTTATTTCATGTGAATGTGTCTTCTACTGTTTTTCATTTGTTAATATTAGTTACTCGTCTGTTTCCTTACAGATCCTGTCTCGCTTTCAGCAATACAACAACAGGTAACATTAGGACAGCACAAAGTGACTCACTGTATTGTATTATGTGGAGAGAGAGAGAGAGAGAGAGAGAGAGAGAGAGAGAGAGAGAGAGAGAGAGAGAGAGAGAGAGAGAGAGAGAGAGAGAGAGAGAGAGAGAGAGAGAGAGAGAGAGAGAGAGAGAGAGAGAGAGAGAGAGAGAGAGAGAGACGGATAGGTAGATATATAGACAGACTCTTAGAAAAATAAGCAGACAAACAAATAGACGATTTATAAACAAATTCGTAAAGATAACAGAGACAACGCACCACTTGGGATATTACAAAACACGCTTCATGCAGAAAAAAAAAAAAAACATAACCATTTCCTACTAATTTGTTGCAGTATGTCTTTTCTTTTATGTCAGGCATTTTTTCCGTGAAGCTTTATACCTTCTTAATATTAATGACTCTTCTCGGACTGACTTGTATTCATCTATAAATGCTTGCGATATCTCAGCGTCGCGCATCAAATACACATGCTGTACGTGTTCACTCAGACGAGGGATGGAATGGAATCTCCTTCCTCTTGTCTTGTCTTGCCTTTCGTCGCTCCTTCCTCTCTCCTCTAAAGCGTCCCATTCACCTTCAGACAGTGAGTCACACACACACACACACACACACACACACACACACACACACACACACACACACATTAACAAAAGCTTAGTCACCGTTTACTAAGCTGCTATACACACTTTCCCGCCACTCCGCTCCCCGCATGAGGTCCCAAATTATCCATTTGAGGTGAAATCCCGTCGTCTCCTTATCACAAGAGTTTTCCACAAACTACGATATAAAAAGGAGGATGGTAAGGGAGAGGCAGAGAGGGCGGAGAGTGAAATATAAAGATATAAATGAAAACGAATAGCAACACTTTTTTCTCCCTGCTAAGCCGTTCAAATGAAGCTAGAACAAGGATTGACTGGAAGAATAGATGAATAGTTTAAATTCCATAGTAGTAGTAGTAGTAGTAGTAGTAGTAGTAGTAGTAGTAGTAGTAGTAGTAGTAGTAGTAGTAGTAGTAGTAGTAGTGAAAGTATTATTGTTATTATTATTACTATTATTATTAACTATTATTATTATTATTATTATTATTATTATTATTATTATTATTATTATTATTATTATTATTATTATTAGTAGTAGTAGTAATAGTAGTAGTAGTAGTAGTAGTAGTAGTAGTAGTAGTAGTAGTAGTAGTAGTAGTAGTAGTAGCAGCAGCAGCAGTAGTAATTGAAGTAGTAGTAGCAGGAGGAAGAGGAAGAGGAGAAAAAGCAGGAGGAAAACATTTTTGCCAATGACAATTAAAACAAATGAGGGCAAGAAGAAAATAAAAAAAACAAGAAGATCCCTATTAACTTACTTTCTATCATAACACCACTGCAACTAGAGGAAGAAAAAAAAGAAGTTAAGGACTTTTTAAAAATGAGATACGACTTTCGCTACCTCTGACATCCCAACACTACAGTCAGCTAGAACAGAACCCACGAGTGTCAAGAAGCGAAGAGGAGCGCAATACCACGAAGCCACAGGAAAGACAGGAGCGAGAACCAGGAGCAGGAAAAACCCAGAGGAATAATAACAGAAGGCAAAGGCTATAGAACGATAACGACTATACCGAAAACCATAAGGTGTCTATCTTTACTCATCCACTATTCATTGCATACAAAAACTCAAGCACTAACTCGCTCCTTAAACGCTGCTTGAACTGTATTACACTTTGACGTAAGCACCTCACTCCATACTACTTGCAAATAGCTGTGGGAGTGTCGGAGAGACTGAGAAGGAGACGACCACATATGAAGAAAAAGCAGGAATTCTAGTTCTTCAAGAGTAGCGTTAAGGAAATCATCAAAAGGAGTAAAAAAAAAAATAAAATAAATAAATAAATAAAAGAAAATAAATAAATAAAAAATAACCAAAAAAAAAAAAAAAGACATAACTGAGACATTAAGCCAAATATGTAATTAGTCACGATAAATATCTAGAACGCCCACCCTTCTCTCTCTCTCTCTCT
>NC_059295.1:7425987-7438487 GCF_017591435.1 Portunus trituberculatus
AAAGTAGCGAAAACTTGGTACGTGAGGAACTTGTACAGGTTCATGGGGAGGTTGGAGAGATTTATGAACGATGATGGCTAATAAGTTACCGTGTAGGCCAAATGGCTTTTAGCAGTCTCGTCATGGTCTTATGTTTTTATATATGTATCTCATCATGATTTCATTATAGTTTGACTTCCAAATGCACTAGTTGTTTTCCGTTCATTATCCACTAACAACGTTCTGCTCTACTGTCTCTTAATTAGTTTTGTAATTCATAAATGTGAAAATTAACCTACATTTTTCTGATAAGTTACAACATTAAGCATCTTAGGGATAAGTTTAACAATGTAGAATTGATAAGAATCTATAGACTTACTACATAGAGGTGTAGATGTTACAGTCTATAATACCTTTTTTACCATGCAGTATGGCACCATACCACGTGAAAGCACAGGTGTAGGTGCCCAGCACAAGCCTTCAGGACACTTGGATATGTGGCTGGATTGCAGTAAATCCATGGAATTTTTTTGGCTAACCTGAGCCGCGGCCATTAAACAAGGTCAACAAATAACTTGAAACAAACTCGTGCATGGCTTACCAAACTTGTTTCTCAAGGCACTAAATCTATTGTCTGACTCTGGGATAGAAATGAGAGGGAGAAATCATGTAAAGTTTAAGCTCTTAGTAAGATTTGATGGAGTCAGTATTCATTATAGCGAATTGCTTTTTCTGTACATAAAAGCAGACTTGTTCAGGCGAATAATGAAAAAGGGAAATAAAAGTGTTCTGATGAAGAATCGATGAAATAATTTTCTTTGTAGGTGACAAAGATAAAATATATTTCTTCAGACAGTACCGACTAAAAAATTCATCTGACGATGTAATTACCGTACACGCATTCTGCACCTTTAGTTACAAATTAATCAAGAATTCAAGTCAGGGAATATTAGACTTACAATCTGATCCAGAACGTAGAAAATGGTCCTCATGCCGGGGATCACGAAGCTATGATGTGCGAGGACAGGTCACTGATGTATATATATATATATATATATATATATATATATATATATATATATATATATATATATATATATATATATATATATATATATATATATATATATATATATATATATATATATATATATATATATATATATATATATATATATATATATATATATATATATATATATATATATATATATATTTCAGAGGAGGAGGTAGTAGACACCTACCGAAACGATAATTTACTCCCAGCGAGGTCTAATAACGCTATTTCTGTTTTAGACCAATTCTGGTCTGGATCAGTTCAGGGGGTGCTGTGAACCTTCCATTAAAGCTAGTTGTGATCTCGTTGAGCGTTTCCCTTTGTGTCTCACAACTCTCCTTCTTCACACAAAACAACATGCACTTATTACACACAAACACTTTCCTCAAAATAAAAAGAAATGGCGACTCCTAATCCAACCACGGAGTCCCCTTCTGGGGAAGGGACCAGAAATGTCCCCAGGACGGACTGCTCTTCAGTTAGCGACCCAAAAGTCTTGACACCTACCTCAACTTTTCATTCATCAGCTTCTACAACATTCGTGATCTTAGATCTGATTTCCAATCTGTAGAGCACCACCTCTCCTTTACTAAACCTCATCTTTTCCTCACCAAACACAACTGTCTGAGGCAAATGACAGTAGGCCCTTTTCTGTTTCCTCCTACTTTCTCTATCCTAATTTTCGTTTGTAACGGTAAGGATGGTATGTTGAGGAGAGCCAAGGTGGATAGGGTGTGCGTGGATGGCTCTGTAGGCCTAAGAAGGAAAATTACCGAGCCGAGCGTCTAATTAAAATGAGAGGAGGAACTTTATGAGTAGGGATATTGGAGTTCAGTGCATAGTAGTAATATTAGTGTCAGCATTAAGTGTACTACAACATGTATAAAGAAAAATAGAGTAAAGAAAGCAAAGTGTTTAGCATTATGTGAATTGGCATCTAGGGCAGTGGATTTGAGTGGGGGTGGGATACGACGCGACCTGGGGTAAAGGAATGGCACTCTCCCCGGACCTTTGTAGGGAGTGGACACATGACGGCGAGTGGGGGAAAGCGCCTAGGACAAAGGTGGTGATCAGGTGGGTAATGTAATCAGGAGAGATTCGTGAAAGTTAATTCAGCGAGTGGAGGGTGTTTTTATGTGGAGTTGAGTGGTGGATTTAAGTGGGGAGAGGGTGTTGAGGGGTGCTTCTCGTGTTTCCTATGTTTGTTCAGAGTCCCGTGTCACTTTCATTGTCTTTGTTCTAATGTGCTTTACTATATTTCAAAATATATGTAAAACTGATTTGGAACAAAGTTTTCTTTCTATGAAAATCCCGGCCTGTGTGTTACATATTTTTTGGGGCCTGACCGGAATCAGCTTGGCGCGCACTCGGCAAACGATTGAGGCAATGAGGCACCGCCGCGGCAGAGCTTATATTAGCGGGGGTGGCGAGAGTGAGAGTGAGAGAGAGGGTAGTGAGGGGAGAAGGAGAGGAGACTGAGAAAGAGTGTGAGGGAGAGAGAGAGTGTGAAGAAAGTGAGGGAGAGAGAAAAGGGGCAACAAAATCGATGCTACGGTGGAGGAATTTGTGCTGGATCCTGCTGGCAGATGGGAAAATGCAATCAAAAGCCTCAAGAAAAATATTTGCCGGGAAATCGCGTGGCATTATGATTTGGAAGTGAGAGCCAGCGCAAGGAAATAAGATTCAGGATGCCGTACTGGGGCACCTCTGGCAAGTAAGCTTAGTAGAAGAAGCGAGTGAAGGAGAAAGCAGTGGCCGCGGCGGAGGGGATGAGAGGTTAGTGAGAGAAGGACAGAGAGACGAGTGTGTAGAGCTCCAGAGGTTACGAATGGAGAAAGAATTTCGTATGGAGCAAGTTGCATTGGACAGAGAGAGGGAGGATGAGAGGCGTAGGAGAGAAAAGCAGAAAAAAAGAGAAAGAGAAAGGGAGAGAGAAAAAGAAAGGGAAGATGAGTTAGAAATGGAACGTATTAGGGAAGCAGCCGGCGGGGGAAAGCAGAATGAAACTATCCTTTATAAAGCCAAGTCACTAATCCCAAAATTTGACAAATTTGAACCGCATGATTGTTTTACTGCCTTTGAGGAAGATGCACAGATTATGCGATGGGCAGTGAATAAATGGTCATTGATAGTTCAGACAGCCTTTTTTGGGAAAAGCTCAGGCAGCGTATCTGGCGCTGGAGATTGGGGCGAGGCAAGACTTCGAGAAGGTGAAGGAGGAAGTTTTTAAGGGCTTATCAGGTAACCACAGAGTATCATAGAAACCACTTCAGGAATGAAAGGAAGCTACCAGGGCAAAGATTCGCAGAATTCGTACACGCACTGAAGAGGACTCTTCAGAAGTGGTAGCATGCCCTTGGTCCAGAGACGGTTGAACAATGCATGGAGATAATATGGTTGGAACAATTCTTGAAAGGAGTGGCGCCAGAAGTTAGGATGTATCTGTGTGAGAGAAGGGTAAAAACTGTCGAAGAGGCAGCCAGTATGGCCGGGGATTTTCTGCTAGTGGCAAAGTCGGGGAGAGAGCCTGTAGTGAAGCCAGGGTGTGAGGTTAATCGAGCAAGGCAAGGTGAGAAGGTCGGTCAGAGCTCTTTTAGACACGGCGTTGCTTGAAGTGTGGTAGGCCAGACCACAAGGCCTGGCAATGCACTTCTTTCCACGGAGCAAGGTATGAGGGAGACCCTTTCAGAGGTAGAGGAAAATGTTACATCTGTGGGCAAACAAACCGCCCTTCATTTTACTGCCCACGGAAGGGAAACCCGCGTGGTTGGTCAGGAGGGGGAAATAAAGGGAGCACAAAAAAAAAGCATGTGCAGCGAAAGCCATGCCTGGGAGAGGAGAATGTGAAGACGAGTACGAGCAGTACATCAGGGAAGGTCATTTGTTAGGTGGAATGGATGGACAGGACAGGGTGCCGATCATAATGTTCAGGGACACAGGCGCTGCTCGCTCGCTTATGCAGAGGAGCCTCTTCCCGAACGTAGGCAGGGGAGCGAAGGAGAGTGAGTTATTAAGAGGAGTGGGAGGCACAGTGAACGCCCCTCTCGTGGAGATTACCATCGAGGCGGGTGGCGACAGGAAGAAGGTAACAGTGGGGCTGACAGACGACATACCGATCGGGGGGTTGGACGTCCTGTTAAGTAACAATGTGCGGGCTCGCATGCAGGTGGGAAACTTATTCAGAAAGACAGATGATGAGAGTCCCGCCAAGGGAGAAGTGTCTTTCCATGCAGAAAGCCAAGTGGAGCGGAGGAGGCTGCAGGAGACGTGGACGAGGAGGAAGAAGAAGTAGCAGTGGTAACCAGAGCCATGGCGAGGTGCCAGACGCAGGAGCAGCAAGAGGCATCGCTTGAATTGGGGATAGGGGAGCTTTTTACTATCCCGCAGATGGACGAGCCTCGGGACGTGGTGGAGAATACCGCAGAGGGACCAGCCGCAGGATGCAGAGGGAATGATGGTGATGGGGAGCAGCTGGCCGCGGGACTAGGGAGAGATGACGTAGCACAGCAGAGTGGGGAGAGCTGTGGCGAGAAGGGTCGGCTCAGCCAGGAGGGGTTGGGTGTCAGAAGTACCTAATCCCAAGGCGGAGTAGGGGGGGGGTGAGCGGGTGTTGTTGCCAGCGACCCGCCAACAACTGGTGCAGACGCAGAGTGAGGATCCAGAGCTAAAAACTTTCTCTCCTTTATTTCATCTTGATGGCACCACTGCCATCTCATCTGTCTCTATAGCTGAATTCTTCTCTCAGACCTTTGCTAAAAACTCCACCTTGGATGATTCTGGGCTTGTCCCTCTCTCTGTTCCTTCCTCTGACTATTTCATGCCAACAATTAAAGTTCTTCGGAATGATGTTTTCCATGCTCTCGCTGGACTAAATCTTCGGAAGGCTTATGGACCTGATGAGGTCCCTCCTATTGTTCTCAAAAACTGTGCTTCTGTGCTTGCATCTTGCCTGGCCAAACTCTTTCAACTATGTCCATCGCCTTCTACCCTTCTTTCATGTTGGAAGTTGCCTACATGCAGCCTGATCCTAAAGGAGATGGCCGTTCTAATCCCTCAAACTGCCACCCTATAGCTTTAATTTCTTGCTTATCTAAAGTTTTTCAGTTTATTCTTTATAGGAAGGTTCTCAAACATCTGACTTCACAAACTTATTTCTGATCGCCAGTATGGCTTCCGTCAAGGCCGCTCTACTGGTGATCTGGCTTTCCTTACTGAATCTTGGTCATCTTCTTCTAGAGATTGCGGTGAAACTTTTGCTGTTGCGTTAGACATATCAAAAGCTTTTGATAGAGTCTGGCATAAAGCTTTGATTTCAAAACTGTCCTCCTATATACGGTTTCTATCATCCTCTCTGCAACTTTATCTCAAGTTTCCTTTCCGACCGTTCTATTGTAGCCGTGGTAGACGGCCACTGTTCTTCTCCTAAATCTATTAACAGTGGTATTCCTCAAGGTTCTGTCTTGTCACCCACTCTCTATTATTCATTAATGATCTTAACCAAACTTCTTGCCCTATCCATTCCTTTGCTAATGATACCACTCTACATTTTTCCACGTCTTTTTAGACACGACCAACCCTTCAGGAAGTGAACAGATCACGCAGGGACGCCACAAAACGCCTGACTTCTGATCTTTCAAAGATTTCTGATTTGGGCAGAGAAAGCTTATTAGTGTTCAATGCCTCAAAAACTCAATTCCTCCATCTATCAACTCGACACAACCTTCCAGACAACTATCCCCTCTTCTTCAATGACACTTAGCTGTCCTCATCTTCTATATTAAATATCCTCGGTCTATCCTTTACTCATAATCAAAACTGGAAATTTTACATCCCATCTCTTGCTAAAACAGCTTCTATGAAGTTAGGCGTTTTGAGGCGTCTCCGCCAGTTTTTCTCGCCCCTCCAACTGCTAACTCTGTACATAGGTCATATCCGTCCTTGTATGGAGATCTCTTCGCATGTTCCACTCGCACAGTTTTATTAGATAGCCTGGAATCAAAAGCTTTTCTTCTCATTAACTCCTCTCCTCTGACTGACTATTTTCAGCCTCTTTCTTACCGCCGGAATGTTCCATCTCTTGATATCTTTTATTGCTATTTTCATGCTAACTGCTCTACTGATCCTGCTATCTGCATGCCCCCCCTCCTCCTGCGGCCTCGGTGCACAAGGCTCTCTTCTTCCTCTCATCCCTATTCTGTCCAACTCTTTAATACAAGAGTTAACCAGTACTCTCAATTATTCATACCTTTCTCTCGTAAACTCTGGGACTCCCTGCCTGCTTCTGTATGTCCATCTTCCTACGACTTGACTTTTTTTTTATTTTTTAATAGGGAGGAGTTCAAGACATTTGTCCCTGAATTTTGGATAACTCATATGAACTTTAAGGAAACTGGCAACTCAGTGGGACCTTTTTTCATTCATTTCTTCTTGCCCTTGGCCAGTTTCCCTTCCTGCATAAGAGGAAAAAAAAAAAAATATATATATATATATATATATATATATATATATATATATATATATATATATATATATATATATATATATATATATATATATATATATATATATATATATATATATATATATATATATATATATATATATATATATATATATATATATATATATATATATATATATATATATAGAGAGAGAGAGAGAGAGAGAGAGAGAGAGAGAGAGAGAGAGAGAGAGAGAGAGAGAGAGAGAGAGAGAGAGAGAGAGAGAGAGAGAGAGAGAGAGAGAGAGAGAGAGCGTGGAGGGGGGAGCGTTTCCAACTTCTACATTTGGTAAAGGTTTGCCGCCGAAGACTTAGTTCAGCATGTCAGAATACAGCAATAGGTAACTTTTAAGGAAAGAAAATTAAGGATTAAGAGATAAGCAGGATGTAAAGGTATGGGTATGTCTCCTAAGCGGTCAGGAATTCGTGTTCAGTGTTGCATTATTGTTTACAGAATTAAATAATGAGTTGGGTTTGATCACACAGGACAATCAACAGACAAGACTGGGGGAATACTCTGACGAGAGAGAAAAACAAATTAAAAATTGCTCAACCCTCAGTGTTATTCTCTCTGAGTTTAAAACCAACAAGATATAAAGGACATATATATTTTGTGAGAGCTATAATTATCAAGGCTTGCTGGGTACATATCATCGCGGACATAAACGTAACAACCAGCCTTGGCTTGAAACTCAGAAAGAGTCCGAAAGAATAAAAAGACTCGGTGTGTAGCTCGAGGCGCCTCAGTCTTTGTTAGGAAAACAAGAATGAGACTCATATGACGAAAGGGAATGTTTCACTCAGTGTACCAAAGTCAACATTACAAAAATTAATACACATAAAGCAGGGAAGAGTTACCAGGACATGGCTACTTCGTGTGTGGCCCAATCTGAGAAAGAAATCTTAATCTTGCAAAATGTTACCTTAGAGGAATGATTCCATGTGCTCACCATGAAAGGTATTCACGTAGTTCTTTGATGGTTTCTTCTAACGGTTCCTTGTCTGTTCCTACGAATAACTATTATCATTTGAAACTTTTCTTACATGAAGGCTTACTTTTGGTTCCGGCGAAGACTATCGCGCCGAAACGTATGACGTCTCATCTCGAGCAGCAAAATACAGAATTAATGTTTCTCTCTCTCTCTCTCTCTCTCTCTCTCTCTCTCTCTCTCTCTCTCTCTCTCTGATAAGGTGGGACACATTCTCAAAGTTAAAAAAAAGTCTTTTCTTTAGTACCATATACTTATTGGGTGAAATTATTAAATCCTGTAGCGATGTCATGCTGACTCTTTTGCGTGCGAAATATCTAAAATAATGTCCTAACACCAAAGATAGCTTTGTTCCCCTCGCTGCGTGGTGGATTATCAACAACCTGATGAGGAGCTCTATATCATCAACTCCTGATTACATTACCACACTCATATATTGCTGTCAATCGCATTTCAGGACGCTCTTCGACAACTTTATCAAAATCCCTATACACTTATGGTGTATAGGGATTTTGGTGGTACGGTCCAGATATACAAGGTCTTCCATCCGGTTGGCTTATTTTGGTCTCGGCCGCGCATATACGTCACGTGAGCCCCAGTCAACGTTCGCTGTGGCTCGTGTACTTGAATTTGAATTTTCTTTCAACCCCCTCACGGCCCCTTTTTGTGAATGCGTGAGCTTACCATTCTGCTCTGTTACTACCTATTATGGGACCTAGAAAACTAATAAGTAAGGCCCAAATCTCAGTTATTTGTGCCTTTGTGAGAATAAATCAAATTTAGAAATTGCTGCAGACCCGGTAGTAACCGCTACGATCCACGCTACACAACACACACCCACATTCTCTGATGGTGTGGGGTTGTTTTTCTTACTATGGTCTTGGAAAATTAGTGTTTTTACCTAAGAATCTTCGTATGAACCAAAATAACTACTTTGAGCTAATTCTGGATGAGTTAGATGAGTATATGGAAAAGTGCAATGTAGATATCGTTTTGTCTTTCTTTTTGTATTATGGCAGCAAGTCACAGCACAACTATTGGGCATTATAAAGAGAAAATAAAAATTGGTCTCAAGATGGTGAGGTCAGATTATGGTTTGGTGCACGGTTGCTTGGGCGCGTGTGACACGGGCAGAGGTCAGGGTCTGACTGGCTAGCTGGGCCCCTGCATCACACATTCACACGGTCACACCGACCCGGGGCCCACGTGACCGTGGATGCACGGATTGAAGACCTTGTATATCTGGACCGTACCTGGTGGGAAATGGAACGTTCTCCCGCAACTCTGGCGGTGGCATATGACCTAAGCTCTTGCGGCGCCTAATGGAATAATACTTTTCCCGCGAAGCCTCCTCCAGCAACAGAACTAACCTTCTCTAGTAGTACGTGGCAGTATGAAGCATGAAGTATGTCACCTTTAACTCTCCTTTATGTACCACCTTTGAGCGGCGCCGCACCACATCAGTAACTTGCATTTCCTTTTCATGCTCCTGTTCGTTATGCAGTAACACAACTCAGGAATCGGCCTCCGTCACCACCAAGTTCATACTTTCTGTGGGCGTTTTTTTTTTTTTTTTTTTTTGCACTTCACTTCACCAGCTACATTGCTGTCATTATCAATGTGTCACACAAACACAACATCTGCCTTCTTCACTTCACTGAACGCACAGACACTGTACTCACGAAATTTGTTTAGATCCCTAAGTATAATTTCAGCCACCTCGCACCAGCACCTTGGCGTAAGCCACTGGTGACGTCACACTCTCAACTGGCGGAGGAATACCTTCATCCACAGAGACTGCTGCCACGCTCTATTTTTATCATTATCAGACTGAGGCATCCTGCTGTAAGCCTCTGTGGTCATAGTGGTGAGATGCACGTGTTGTACTATAAAGATTTATTGTTCTGGAGACAAAGAACCATGACACTACTTTACTCCTAACTATCCTACCTCCTGTTCCCTCTCCCCTTTCTATCTCTGTCTCCCAACCTATGTCTTTTCCATCCTTTCCCTTCAAGCGCCACTCAGACTTTAGTTTATTGTTATCGATTTTTTTTTTTGTACAATTCACACACCAGATTGAATACAAAACAAATATATGTTTACTGACGATCATCTAATGAAAACAAGTCATTCACATTACATAATCGGTACCTAGCGCTCAAATACAAGTAGTTATCAAATATACTTAATGGTTTTCAGCTGGTATACTTGTTGCCGTCAAGTACAGAAGAAAAGTAGAAGGGTAATTAGTGCACGTAGCATGGTTTGGGACGAGGCAACAAAGACGAAATAGCTTGACCATCTGCAGCGGAGAGACGAGGAATGCACGGAGAGGAGGATGACAGAAATGGATCCATCGGACAGAAGGAAGTGAGCACAAGCACGTATTTAATTCAGGATCCACAGGAGGAAACCATATGGGTAATGCATGTCACAGACTGAGAAGACAGAGTAATGTGGAAAAAAGTGATACGCTGTGGCGGATCCCACTGAGAAGGGCAGAGAAGAATGCAAGACGGTTTCCAAATATCAATCTTGAATGGCAGACCCGCCGCTGCTATGAGCGAAAATCTTCACCAATGTCTTGCTAGAAGGTGAGGCAAGGGGGTGCTGAGCTGCTTGAACGGTTGCACAAATACCAGAACACCATTTAAGTTTATTCTCCATCAAATTATTTCCTTGTACAGTAACGCGCCACAGACAATCATCGCGTTGCACACGAAGGAGGCAATTGCGAGTATAAATGCATGTTTACCATTCATACAAAAATCACTTCCCGCAGCAGTGAGGTGAGAAGGCACGGGCCGCCCTCACCTCTTTGCATCATTACAAATTCTCCACACTGCTTGCCTGATGTTCCTGGCTGGTGTGATTACGTTGTTTGATATTCGATACTTGCAACGCTGTGTGTGTGTGTGTGTGTGTGTGTGTGTGTGTGTGTGTGTGTGTGTGTGTGTGTGTGTGTGTGTGTGTGTGTGTGTGTGTGTGTGTGTGTGTGTGTGTGTGTGTGTGTGTGTGTGTGTGTGTGTGTGTGTGTGTGTGTGTGTGTGTGTGTGTGTGTGTGTGTGTGTGTGTGTGTGTGTGTGTGTGTGTGTGTGTGTGTGTGTGTGTGTGTGTGTGTGTGTGTGTGTGTGTGTGTGTGTGTGTGTGTGTGTGTGTGTGTGTGTGTGTGTGCTCATACAGTCATATGATCCGCCCGCCTCCACTTAGCCAGACACTTTCTAGCTTGGTGTATTGGGCAGGATTGCCGTGGTCGATCTCGTCAGAACCGCGCGCTCTACCATTAAGACCCCTAACTTCTCTCCCCTTCATAATTAGTGCTGCATTGCATAAAACCGGCAGCCAGACTAAAACTGTAAATGCCTGAGGAATGCCAGAGCCCGGTAGTAACGCGCTCCCACCCCATCGACAAACAGAGGAAAGGCCGCACCTGAAGGCCGTGTGATTAGAGGAGCACCAATACCTTTCATTATCAATAAATCCGTGTGATTAAATCCTCCCTGTGCGTCTACTCTGGCAATCATCGGAAACCAATTATTTGGCTGGGAACGCATCCCCTCCCTCCCCCTTCTCTCTCTCTCTCTCTCTCTCTCTCTCTCTCTCTCTCTCTCTCTCTCTCTCTCTCTCTCTCTCTCTCTCTCTCTCTCTCTCTCTCTCTCTCTCTCTCTCTCTCTCTCTCTCTCTCTCTCTCTCTCTCTCTCTCTCTCTCTCTCTCTCTCTCTCTCTCTCTCTCTCTCTCTCTCTCTCTTCCACGCGTGCTGTAGTATCAATGGTGTGTTTTCTCCCTGTAGTGAATCTAGTGTTGCGGGACAAAGCGAGTTGCAGGGAGGACCCTGGGCAGGCCAAGGCGCCTGACTGAGCCTCGGCAGTACGTCTCAGACTCTAATAGCAAGCTCTGGGACTTGCTGTGAAATCCAAAGCACCAGTAATAAGTTTCTGGGAAGAGTAGAGAGTCCAAAGGTTTAATTAAAACTCTCAAGGCTCATTTGGGATTCCAAGGCCTCAATCAGATAACAAAGGGCTTCATCAGAACTGAGAACTTAATCATGACTCGAAAACTGATGGAAGAAGCTAGAGAATTCTCGAAGTCTAAAAGCGTTCAAATGAATCGTTCATCAGACTCTACTGCTGCCAAGCAAAAACTGTTAGACTTGAGCCAATCGAAAATGAGACTGTCGTGTCTTAGAAAGGCTTAATCACGGGTCGTCAGAGTAATAACAGCAGAAAATGGCAATTAGTGCACATAGGAACAGTAACGAAGTACAGTGACACCCTCTTCACCAAGGAACATTTCTTGCCAACCCCGTCCACGCCTTGGCAATGGCCTCCACTGCACCCCTCACCTCACTCCCGTGTAGTCGGGGAGGACTGGCTCTCGGGAAGTGACTGACATGGGAGGAAAGCAGTCACATTCCACACGCAACACCAGAGAGCTTTGCAGATGACAATATATTATTAGTACTACATGGTGTCTATATTTACTCGATTCACCAATACTAATTCTCTATGGCGAGTCTGAACTATAGTGATTTCTTGGCCATCTTTTACTATATTACTCATCGAACTGAGTATCACGGAGAAAACTGTTTTTTATTGTTTAAGTAATACACAATGGATTGATAGGAGTATGAATGGGTCGGTGTGAATCAAGTGAAAGGAGCGTCCATCAAAAAGTAAATACAGGGAGTTAAGGAACCTTTTGCTACGGTATAACTCACTCGTCAATGGAACATAATATTTTACCCCGCCCTGCCCCGCCTAGCCACGCCTGCCCCGCCTTGTATCCAGTCCCCCTATCCCATCACCTCGCCCGACACGCACCGTACCCACAGCTACAGAGTAAGCTTTCCCAGGATACGAAGCAGTAAAAAAGAAAAGAAAAAAAGCTGTAATCCAGATTTTATCACGAATGAAAAATGGGTTTACTTCGCTATTATTCAATTATGGGAAGCGAGGGAGAGGCGGGGATGAC
>NC_059295.1:7450987-7460987 GCF_017591435.1 Portunus trituberculatus
GTTGGGGAGTAAATGCCTCGATGCCTCCCTCTTAAAAGATGGCAATTCGTAGCAATTCGGAAATACAGATGCAGAGAGGGAGTTCCAGAGTTTACCAGTGAAAGGGATGAATGATTGAGAGTACTGGTTAACTCTTGCGTTAGGGAGTTGGGGAGTTGGAGAGTTGGACAGAATAGGGATGAGATGAAGAAGAAAGCCTTGTGCAGCAAGGCCGCAGGAGGAGGGGAGGCACGCAGTTAGCAAGATCAGTAGAACAGTTAGCATGAAAATAGCGATAAAAGATAGAACGAGATGCAACATTCCGGCGGTGAGAAAGAGGCTGAAGACAGTTAATCAGAGGAGGGGAGTTGATGAGACGAAGAGCTTTTGATTCCACCTTATCTAGTAAAACTGTGTGACTGGAACCCACCTAAACATGCGAAGAGTACTCCATACAGGAATGGATAAGGCCCTTATACAGAGTAAGCAGTTGGAGGGGCAAGAAAAACTGGTTGAGACGCCTCAGAACACCTAACTTCATAGAAGCTGTTTTAGCAAGAGATGAGATGTGAAGTTTCCAATTCAGATTATGAGCTAAGGACAGACCGAGGATATTCATTGTGGAAGAGGGAGACAGTTGAGTGTCATTGAAGAAGAGGGGATAGTTGTCTGGAAGGTTGTGTCGAGTTGATAGATGGAGGAATTGAGTTTTTGAGGCATTGAAAACTACTAGATTTTCTCTGCCCCAATCGGAAATCTTAGAAAGATCGGAAGTCAGGCGTTCTGTGGCGTCCCTGCGTGATCTGTTGACTTCCTGAAGGGTTGGACGTCTCTGAAAGAACGTGGAAAGATGTAGGGTGGTATCATCAGCGTAGGAGTGGATAGGGCAAGAAGTTTGGTTAAGAAGGTCATTAATGAATAATAGAAAGAGAGTGGGTGACAGGACAGAACCCTGAGGAACACCACTATTAATAGGTTTAGGAGAAGAACAGTAGCCGTCTACCACAGCAGCAATAGAGCGGTCGGAAAGGAAACTTGAGATAAAGTTGCAGAGAGAAGGATAGAAGCCGTAGGAGGGCAGTTTTGAAATCAAAGCTTTATGCCAGACTCTATCAAAAGCTTTTGATATGTCTAACGCAACAGCAAAAGTTTCACCGAAATCTCTAAAAGAGGATGACCAAGACTCAGTAAGGAAAGCCAGAAGATCACCAGTAGAGCGACCTTGACGGAAGCCATACTGGCGATCAGACAGAAGATTGTGAAGTGACAGATGTTTGAGAATCTTCCTATTCAGGATAGATTAAAAACTTTAGACAAGCAAGAGATTAAAGCTATAGGACGGTAGTTTGAGGGTTAGAACGGTCACCCTTTTAGGAACAGGCTGAATGTAGGCAAACTTCCAGCAGGAAGGAAAGGTAGAAGTCGATAGACAAAGTTGGAAGAGTTTGGCCAGGCAAGGTGCAAGCACAGAAGCACAGTTTTTGAGAACAATAGGAGGGACCCCATCAGGTCCATAAGCCTTCCGAGGGTTTAGGCCAGCAAGGGCATGGAAAACATCATTACGAAGAATTTTAATTGTAGACATGAAATAGTCAGAGGGAGGAGGAGAGGAGGACAAGCCCAGAATCGTCCAAGGTGGAGTTGTGAGCAAAGGTTTGAGAAAAGAGTTCAGCTTTAGAGACAGAAGAGATGGCAGTGGTGCCATCAGGATGAAATAAAGGAGGAAAGATGAAGAAGTTATTTGAGATGTTTTTGGCTAGATGCCAGAAGTCACGAGGGAGTTTGAGTTTGAAAGATTTTGACATTTTCTATTTATGAAAGAGTGTTTGGCAAGTTGAAGAACAGACTTGGCATGATTCCGGGCAGAGATATAAAGTGCATGAGATTCAGGAGATGGAAGGCTCAAGTACCTTTTGTGGGCAACCTCTCTATCATGTATAGCACGAGAACAGGCTGAGTTAAACCAAGGTTTAGAAGGTTTAGGTTGAGAAAAGAATGAGGAATGTACGCCTCCATGCCAGACACTATCACCTCTGTTATGCGTTCAGCACAAAGAGATGGGTCTCTGACACGGAAGCAGTAATCATTCCAGGGAAAATCAGCATAATACCTCCTCAGGTCCCCCAGCTGGCAGAGGCAAAACGCCAGAGGCACCTTCGCTTCGGGCTTCTGGGGATCCTGTGGAGGATTGGAGAAATAGGACAAGATATAGAAATGAGATTGTGATCGGAGGAGCCCAACGGAGATGAAAGGGTGTTAACGTAATTTATATATATATTTATATATATATATATATAATATATATATATATATATATATATATATATATATATATATATATATATATATATATATATATATATATATATATATATATATATATATATATATATATATATATATATATATATATATATATATATATATATATATATATATATATATATATATATATATATATATATATATATATATATATATATATATATATATATATATATATATATATATATATATATATATATATATATATATATATATATATATATATATATATATATATATATATATATATATATATATATATATATATATATATATATATATATATATATATATATATATATATATATATATATATTCCTCATTCATTTGTCTTTTTTCTTTCTTTCTTTCTTGAGACATACAAGTAAACATCAATTTTTTTTTTTTCATCATTTTACTTTATCACTCTTTCTATTTTATTTTTCTTCTATTTTGTCATATTTTTACCACGAGAGGGCAGTAGTGATGTACTGGACATCTCCAAGGCCGAGGCGGTGTCGGAGCCGGGTGGTTGCCAGTCATAAATTGTAACAATAGACAAAACCGCGGAGGTTAATGTATTAATTCTTAAAGACACAAACAGCTGCAGATTATTTTTACCATCATGTTTGAAGTTACAGAGACGGTCCTCATTTCTTCTTTTATACATAATGCTATGTATTTAAGCAGTACAGAATGAAGCCTTGCGTTTAACTTAAGTGTACATTTCAGTGTACACAAATATGTGGAACACTCAAGCATAAACTACATCAATCTAATGTCATGCAACAAAAAAAACACATGCATACTCGCTCACTCAGCGCTATCTAAATAGGTCCACTCTGTGTCAACACTGAAGCTAGCTGAGCGATAACAAGCAGTAGGGCAAACGTGTCTGCTAACCTGTCTTCGGTACAAAGAACCTGCTCCACACAACACGTATGGGAACTGGCACTTCAGTTGGCTTATATAAAAATAGAAAAAAAAAAAGTGAGATGAGAGAGAGAAAAAAAAGGAAAAAATAAGGAGATATAATACAAAAAAAAATATGTTCATCATTTGATAATCTAATGACTAGAATATACATAGAAGAGAGAGAGAGAGAGAGAGAGAGAGAGAGAGAGAGAGAGAGAGAGAGAGAGAGAGAGAGAATGTGTATTGACGGCTGATGTTGAAAGAAAGTTGATATAGAAGAGAACAAGAAGGAAGATGGTCATACAAGTGAGGGGAACAGAAAAGAGAGCTGTAGATGATATAGGAGGTAAAGAATTATGGAAGGGAATATTGATTGGTGATCAGCAACCCTTGTGGTTCTTAGGTGATGAGGTGATTCCCTTTGCTCAGTTTTTTTGGTCTAAAATAAAGTAGCGGAGAACCATTCAGAACTTTTCTTTCCCTAAAGCGTGAACTCGGATAGCAATGAGAATTTTTGTTTCACTGCAAAGACTCCACCAAGGCATTACTAGAATATAATTCTCTCTCTCTCTCTCTCTCTCTCTCTCTCTCTCTCTCTCTCTCTCTCTCTCTCTCTCTTTCTTTGCTTAGAGGATGAGATCATTTCTCTTCATAGTACCTTTCTCCTGCGACCCTGACGTGACCCTCAACTCAGCTCCTTATCAAGACCATTACAATAAGTCTTCCAGGGAACAGTTTGTCTCGCGTCGACAACTCTGTCATGACGTCTTATTGATAGCAGCGAGGAAGCATGCAAGCAGGAGCAGAGGCTGGAGCAACAGCGCCTGGCGTTGCGGTGTTGTGGAGGGAGAGGAGATGGTGTGGTGTAGACGGAGGTGGTGGTTGTGGTGATCAATCAGCGCCGACCAATCGCAAACCAGCACGCCTCTGCACGCTATTATCTTGTATCAGGTCACGACTATTCGGCTGCTGCTGCTCAGACGGTGGAGCGGCGGGGCAAGGACGTGCTATGCCTCACTCATCACCCGGAATTACTTAGATGCAAGCCCTCGAAAACTGGAAACGTTTATTGATGTTTACGAGTATTCTAACAAAACACAGATCCGGGTTAAGCATCGTCCGCGGCTCACTGCTTAACTTTTCTCTAACAATTGGTGATTCTCGACGTCAAAATCAGATTCCCTGCACCTCGTTAGTCCTGCGGTGCCTCTTTCTATTCCTGCAGTGAGGGAGGGAGGAATGCAACCCAATAAGCGATCTCATTCCCTTACTATTATCGCAATTAGTATCCGGCCAAGCAGGGGTTCAGACTCCACTTGAAAGGCCACCCCATCAATCGTCTTGCCTTAAATAATGCTTCGGGAGTAATTAAAGACTAGCTCGTTTGCACTCCAGACTGCTGAGGGCGATTCAGTGGCAGCAGTGGTGGTGGTGGTGGTGATGGTAAGACTGACTCTCAACTTTGCTCCCTGTCACTCATGTGCTTCCTTTCTCCTCCTCCTCCTCCTCCTCCTCCTCCTATTATTTTTTTTCCTGCATTTTCTCCACCACTACCAACATCATTGTTACCATCGTTATTGTTACCATCTCATTATTTTCATTTTTTTCTTTCTCTGCATAACCGTCCGTCAGTCTGTTTCTATAGATGTCTGTCTGTCTCTCATTAGCTGTCTACATATCTGTTAATGCCCTTGTCTGGAGGTCTCTCTCTCTCTCTCTCTCACTCTCTCTCTCTCTCTCTCTCTCTCTCTCTCGGTTATAAATTTGCATCTATTCCATAACAGACCCAGACTCACTGATCATAAGTTCCCTGTCTTCACCTTTGTCATGTCTACTAGTTGGCTCCTTAACAGTTCTGTGCATTTTTTTTTTTTTTCACTCGGCACCACTGCAAAATCTCCAGTATTATTCTAGCATAGCCTTGGAGATGCCTTTTGTCATCAACATTGTTATAGACATTCTTGAACAAAAAAAGAAAAAGGTTGGCTGGTATCAAACTTTTTATGATCATCATAAATATTTATTTTCCCTGTCATACATTTCAGCTTAAATAAATGAATATTGCGATCATTTATTTCTTGTCTAGTGTCTCAGAATTATATTTCCTCCAGATGTCTTTTTTTTTTCTCTCTTGCTTCCTTATTATGATCAGCTCAACTTTTCGTCTCGTACGTAGTAAAATATAACATTCCCCCTCCTACCAAAGACACAGACACACACACATACACACACACACACACACACACACACACACACACACACACACACACACACACACACACACACACACACACACACACACACACACACACACACACACACACACACACACACACACACACACACACACACACACACACACACACACACACACACACACACACACACACACACACACACACACACACACACACACACACACACACACACACACACACACACACACACACACACACACACACACACACACACACACACACACACACACACACACACACACACACACACACACACACACACACACACACACACACACACACACACACACACACACACACACACACACACACACACACACACACACACACACACACACACACATTATTACCACGGGTGATGTACGTACATTCATAAGCAGGCTTTGATTTATACAGTCGTGGTGTGGGGTCTTGCTCATCACAGCAGGACACCATAATGGGAGACACGTTGTGATGCAGATCTTGGCAGTACTATTAAACTGCCTGGCGAAATTCAGAAGGCAGGGACTGAGGTGCTGCTGCAAACTTCCACAACTGGAATTTTGTCAATCTAAGTCCAGGTGCTAAATAAATAGAAACACTCGCTGCAGTGAAGAAGTTAATGAATTACCTTCTCGTAACACAATTGCGTACGTATATGTCTTGCTAAGTCCATGCTCAACTATTATCATTGAAATACTAATTGGGAGCCCCATCCCCACCCCCATCCACAATTCCTTGCAAGTGAGAAACCAGAGATGCAGATCCCAGTCATTCTGCGTCACGTCATTTGTCACATCCGAAGTTCCATATCGAATGAAATATGGCAAGTGGATTGAAATGCTGCGGGAGATCAGCCTAAGTTAAAAGTAACACCTCATGATTGTTCTTTTTAAAATTATTGTTAATAAATATTCAATAGTGAACTTATTCTTCCTCTCATTACCTGCGGCGCACCTGCCTGCCACCACATCGGCGACAAGCAAACACGCACAAATATGTAGTACTTATGAAAAGCACTGTTTTAACAAAATCAGATTTCAACCATTAAACCTAAAAGATATTCATGTTGTCACTACATCCAACCTTGACAATGGTTCACGGAGGTAAAGTACGGCGCAAACATCTACCTTTGATATCCACGCCAAGACAGTGGACAGAAACACCCTCAATCTATCACTATACATAATGTGCACATGCATCTTTCACACCATTTTTGCATTGACATGGTGTTACATCATTCTGGTGTTCATTAGTTTGTTTGTATGTTGTTTAGATACGTGCCAGCTGATAGTAATATCGACAACATTAACGACGACGGCGACGACAAGAACGAGGACGAAAAGTACGATGACGATGGGAGCGAGGACATCGGAGAGGACAACGACGATGACGATGATGACGCGTGTGAGTGGAGCTGATGTGGACGACGCAGCTTATAGTCAAGAAGCACCATATCCGTAAAAGTGTTTGTGTTCAGGAATAGAGACGCATTAGGGAAAACGAGATAACAAGCGGAAAACTTAGCGAAAAGATGTAATTATCTGAGGCATGTCTCCGATAATAATATGCACTTCATATATAAGCACAGTTGTGTGTAATGAATGGATAAAGGTTACACATGATGTTTTCTTTCAAACACATAATTAATTTGTTTTATGACAATATGAAAAAAAATAGTGAGTTCCGGATAGTGCAATCAGAAAGAGATTACGACAACACTAATAAGGATTTACGGTAGACATTATATTATGTAGGAAGACAATGTACCAATGACTACAGTATTTAGTAGTGCAATTGTAAAAATAATACTATCGATAGAATATAAATATTTTCAGAAAATATCATAATTCTTGTAAAACTAAATGTCTGTAGAAGGGCCAAAAGGCGACACAAGAGTGAATGTATGTTTCTAAACATGATATACAAAAAGATATTAAAGATACAAATGTAATAATACCAGTGAAAATAATGAGCATAATAAAACGTATGAGAGAAAATGAAATCAAATTAATATTTCAGAAAGTGATGTATGGCAAAAGTTGACGTTTATTATTGTACATGAAAATATTAGAGCGTAACTTGACGTACAAAGTTATTATTTCTGATTCGTGAGTAAGATAATTAATTCCGAAATTGGTATACTTTCTATTAAGACTTACAAATATTGGATATCACAATTGTGTCACAGTCTTGCAACACAAATGTGTCGCATCACCACACCAGAATTGCGTCATATTACCACAACACAATTGTGGTGAATCACCACAGCTCAACTGTTTGTCGTATTACCACAACACAAATGTGACACATTACCACAACATAAATGTGTTGTAGTCCCATAACATACATAAGTGTACCACTGTACCATAAGGCTTTCTTCATACTCGGGGAAGGGAAGTAAGAATGGATGGGTCAGAGAGGAAGAAAAGGTTTACAAAAATTGTCTGTCTCTCTCTCTCTCTCTCTCTCTCTCTCTCTCTCTCTCTCTCTCTCTCTCTCTCTCTCTCTCTCAATAGATTTTGAAATAATTAAATTAATAGAAATTAAGGTAAATATTGACGAATTGAAGAAAATATAGATATGCAATTAAAACTGACGAAAGAAAAATATTGAAGTAGTATCTAGAAAAAGCTAAGTGAGGATACATTAACTCGGTTATGCACATAATATACACATGAATAATTATGATTGAGATTAGATATTGATGTGAACAATTAGAGGAGAAAATATAGATTAATGAAAAATAAATGTTAAATTCAAGAACTGATGCTAAAAATAATATATCATATATGCTCGAAAATTTTGAAAATATATTCAATGATAGGTGGAAAAGTTATGCATGTTGTGAAAACTTTGAGCTGATGGAGAGTTATATTAGAAGAATCTCCAAGGAATATATATAATTGAAAAATTATAGAAGAATGATGAATGAAAAAAAAATATTAGTTTATTAAATATCTTGTTGAGATGAAAGCATACAAGGCTACTGAAATTGAAGTTATTAGATGGAGGTATATAATGTGAGTTACTGAAGAGGTGAATAATTACTCTGGTACTACAGGTTGAGTAAATTTGAAAAAAAGTATGTATATGAAGAATAACATTCTACCATCAAATTCTACCAATGCTTTAGATTTATCTCCTCTCTCACTGGGTATAGCTTGAAAGAAATCATGAATGTTACAATATTCTATGACATTACTGTAAAAAAATAGAACATTAAAGATGGAAAGATCAAAACTTTAAACTGCCCCACAGTATTGCAACACTGTTTTTAACTAACAACGGTCAGGCTTTCCTTCTTTACAACTAGCTCTTTCGCCAAACAGTGGTAACTGAAAAAAAGAAATGATTGGAACAGTTTCCTATGACTTTACTTTAAAAAAAAGAAACATAAATAATAAAAAGACACAAGTTTTGCATAGTTCGGTTAAGAAACAGGATGGAAGTTGACTGAATGTTGTCATGGTGCTGTGATGCCTGTCAGGTTATTAAATAGTCTATATGCCGTTTATATGACATTTTATAGAAAAAAAAAATCTGATTATTTTATTGTATTCAGGAGAGCTCGTTCTTCTAAATTTGATAGTCAATTATTGATTATTAGTAATTACAGCAAATCAACTGTACATTAATCTAAAAACTAAATACTTTATATATACGAGTATTTCACACACGATCTTTCATTGCCACTAATCATATTTCTGTTATTCTACGATTTGCAAAAGTTTCAAAAGCACGTTTAAGTTGAACAATCATAACTGAGTGTAAAAATATGATACAAAATATCTCATGTAGAATAAGAAGTGTTATATGAAACAAAATATTATATTATGTTTGTGATGCTACACAATAATTTCGCGCTTAAACTCACTTTGGAAATGGCGCTGGCAATAAAACGGAAAGTGGACAGTCAAGTTTGGTGTAGTCTGTATCTCATGCTAACGATAAGAGATAATTTATCAGCAGTAATAAAGAACATTAATTGGATAACTGGAGCGACGTACTGATTATTGATAAACAACAAACGAGCCTCTAACAGCGGGGAACATAACATGCGGGGAGAACGTGCAGTGTTGTGCGAACCGAAAGGGTAGATGTTGCAGCGCACACACACACACACACACACACACACACACACACACACACACACACACACTCTCTCTCTCTCTCTCTCTCTCTCTCTCTCTCTCTCTCTCTCTCTCTCTCTCTCTCTCTCTCTCTCTCTCTATATATATATATATATATATATATATATATATATATATATATATATATATATATATCCCTCTTTCTCTGAGTGTAATTCACCTCGGTCGGCTGCAGGTCATCCAGCCAGCCTTCCCCATTACAGAGCGAGCTCAGAGCTCATAGACCGATCTTCGGGTAAGACTGAGACCACAACACACTCCACACACCGGGAAAGCGAGGCCACAACCCCTCGAGTTACATCCCGTACCTATTTACTGCTAGGTGAACAGGGGCTACACATTAAGAGGCTTGCCCATTTGCCTCGCCGCTTTCCGGGATTCAAACCCGAATGTGCTAACCACTACACTACG
>NC_059295.1:7463487-7465987 GCF_017591435.1 Portunus trituberculatus
CCTTCTGTTGAAATCGGTAAATTACACTGGATTAGGGCAGCGATTTCACGGTCTGTTCGTGAGCACCTAGCTGTAGAGGTACGTAATTCCCAGCTAGGAGGCGAGTTTGAGCTTCTCCTTGTGTAATAATCCGCGATACCCGGTGATTCCGCGCGCCACATGCCTATTTGAAATTCAGCTGAGGCGAAAAGGCGAAGGAGGAAACTTAATTGGCGGTGGCAAATAGGTAGATACGCGCGAAGGTGCATGTCAGGATGTGCAGGTAAGGGATTAGTGTACATGAAAAGGGGGTTAAAAGTACGCTTAGATACAGAGGGAATGAAAGAGGGAAAAGTACCAATCATTAGGGTGATATATAAGAAAAAAAAAAAAGAGGTTAAGGATGTATTATGGGAAAAATAGAAATAAAAGTCTGCATCTTGGTGATAAATAAAGAAAATTAATGAAAAGGTGAAAGTAAGGTCAGAGAGAATGGGGAGAAGGACGGAAAAACAACAATTAATATGAAAATAGAGATTAAAAAATGGAAAGGAAGAGGTCAAATCCTAAGAAAGACAATAGAAAATAATGTGCGCGATAATAGTGAGGAAAAAAATTGAAAAAAAATGGAAGATAAAGAGGGAGAAGGTTGGAAGGCAATAGAGGAAGGATGAAGAAAAAAAAATGTTGGGATGAAAATGAAGCGTGGGGCGGCAATGGGGAACATAAACAAACACTAATGGATGGGTGCCATGTATTCATCACACCGCACACCCGCAGCCAGACTCCATTACCGCCATAAAAAATGACCGCCTTCTTTTTCTCAGTCTAAAGAGATGATGGAATTGCGCTATTCTGCTTAATTATCATAGTAAAGTGTGCAATTAATTACACCTACAAGCCAAGCCAAGGACGGGACAGTACGGCGGCGTCACATGGCCTCTATAAGTCAGCGGTGAGCGACGATGCGGGAGATGGACGGCCCTGCACCTCTCACCAACGAGGGGGTTACCTGGCGGCCTCCTTCAGGTGAAATAATTATTGGCATCATTAAGTAATAACACAAATGTACGAGGAATCTGATGGAAGACACATGCCCGTCTTTGTGGCTTTTCTTTCGTTGCCGCCGCCGTGTAGAGTCCAGGTGCATTAGTCCCAACGACGTGCTTGAGGTGCAGACATGGCTATTACTTGAGCAGCCGCCACTCCCTGTACCGCTGTGTTTAGCGTTTTCCTCCGACCTTAAGCTTGCTGATCTGCCGAGAATCCGTCGGTTGTTAAGAAAGGAAAACCGCAACATGCATAGGAAGTGAGTGCAGTGGTAGACTAATGACTTTAGTGCACCTGTTCTTCTCACCTCGTAGTTCTTTTTCTTTTCTTTGATGCAGAAAACTTGAAATTATGATTTTATCTTCTAACTCTTTCACTGAGATAACAAAAGTTCACGACACTAGAACCAATGTATGGAGTCTTTGTAAGAATATATATATATATATATATATATATATATATATATATATATATATATATATATATATATATATATATATATATATATATATATATATATATATATATATATATATATATATATATAAAGGAGAAAAAGTAGATTCAGCAATGAATCCCAAAGTGGTTAGTGATGAAGAAAAGATGACAAACAGCAGTAAAAGGTTAAGAATATATTCAACGCTACATCGCTATCCAAAACACTCTGAATCAGTCTACGTAGTATTTGCCTTATTTAAAAATTCTAACAGTGGCTTGTGAAAATAAAATGCACCTACTTCCATACCATAATATACCACTAACGTGATTTTGTAATATCAAACCTGAATTCACAATATAAGAAAAGTTCAACAAACCCTCTGTGATATCTCCTCTTGGCATTAATCGCCTCTACAACCTCTCAGCCTCCTCTCTATAGTACTGACCAGCCTCTTCACAGGACACGAACCGCCACATCGCCTGAGGAATATTCCCAGCCCTTCTTCTTTCCCCGCTCTCCTCCCCCACCTACAACGCCACAGTCACACACTTCTCTCTTTGTCCTTCGCTGCTCCTTTATTAGCATATCTGGAACCATTTATTATGATACACATCTACACATTAAAAGCCACCCTGGGAGTGTAATCATATTATGGGCTCAGTGATGGATTGCGCCGCCGCTCGCCGCCACAACTCACAGATGTCGCCACCTTCACCTGCTGATTTCGTTTGCTCGATCTCCCTATCTTTTTCTCCCTTTTTTCTGTCCGTCTGTCTCTCTCTTTTTTGACGTAATATCCACCCCGAACCCGACCGCGGTGATCAGTATGCAAATAGAGTTTAGGTAAATTGTACGCTAGGAGTGACGTTGTAGGGAGCGAGGGTAGGGTTGAGATGAGGGAAGGGGAGAAGGTTAATGGCAGTGATAAGCCGAGTGCTGGGTGATGGTGGTGGCGATGGTGGTGGTGGCAGAGAGAAGGGGGGGGGGCAGGGCGGCTGGTGAGCACGGGTAGTCATGATCACCCACAGCTTA
>NC_059295.1:7473487-7495987 GCF_017591435.1 Portunus trituberculatus
GGGCCAGCCAAGGGCAAAAAAAAAAGTTAGAAAAAGCCCACTTGAGCGCTGGCTCTCCAAAGAGTACAAAAGTGCCAAAACCGTCAGCCAGAATTAGGGGAGCAAATGCCTCGATACCTCCCTCTTAAAAGAAGACAAGTTGTAGGAATTTGGAAATACAGATGCAGGGAGGGAGTTCCAGAGTTTACCAGTGAAAGGGATGAATGATTGAGCGTACTGGTTAACTCTTGCATTAGAGAGTTGGACAGAATAGGGATGAGAGGAAGAAGAAAGCCTTGTGCAGCGTGGCCGCAGGAGGAGGGGAGGCATGCAGTTAGCAAGATCAGTAGAACAGTTACCATGAAAATAGCGATAAAATATAGAAAGGGATGCAACATTTCGGCGGTGAGAAAGAGACTGAAGACAGTTAGTCAGAGGATGGGAGTTGATGAGACGAAGAGCTTTCGATTCCACCCTATCAAGCAAAGCTGTGTGACTGGAACCCCCAAACATGCGAAGAGTACTCCATACAGGGACGGATAAGGCCCTTATACAGAGTAAGCAGTTGGAGGGACGAGAAAAACTGGCGGAGACGCCTCAGAACACCTAACTTCATAGAAGCTGTTTTAGCAAGAGATGAGATGTGAAGTTTCCAGTTAAGATTATGAGCAAAGGACAGACCGAGGATATTCATTGTGGAAGAGGAGACAGTTGAGTGTCATTGAAGAAGAGGGATAGTTGTCTGGAAGGTTGTGTCGAGTTGATAGATGGAGGAATTGAGTTTTGAGGCATTGAAAACTACTAGATTTTCTCTGCCCCAATCGGAAATTTTAGAAAGATCGGAAGTCAGGCGTTCCGTGGCGTCCCCGCGTGATCTGTTAATTTCCTGAAGGGTTGGACGTCTCTGAAAGAACGTGGAAAGATGTAGGGTGGTATCATCAGCGTAGGAGTGGATAGGGCAAGAAGTTTGGTTAAGAAGGTCATTAATGAATAATAGAAAGAGAGTGGGTGACAGGACAGAACCCTGAGGAACACCACTATTAATAGGTTTAGGAGAAGAACAGTAGCCGTCTACCACAGCAGCAATAGAGCGGTCGGAAAGGAAACTTGAGATAAAGTTGCAGAGAGAAGGATAGAAGCCGTAAGAGGGCAGTTTTGAAATCAAAGCTTTATGCCAGACTCTATCAAAAGCTTTTGATATGTCTAACGCAACAGCAAAAGTTTCACCGAAATCTCTAAAAGAGGATGACCAAGACTCAGTAAGGAAAGCCAGAAGATCACCAGTAGAGCGACCTTGACGGAAGCCATACTGGCGATCAGACAGAAGATTGTGAAGTGACAGATGTTTGAGAATCTTCCTATTCAGGATAGATTCAAAAACTTTAGACAAGCAAGAGATTAAAGCTATAGGACGGTAGTTTGAGGGGTTAGAACGGTCACCCTTTTTAGGAACAGGCTGAATGTAGGCGAACTTCCAGCAGGAAGGAAAGGTAGAAGTCGATAGACAAAGTTGGAAGAGTTTGGCCAGGCAAGGTGCAAGCACAGAAGCACAGTTTTTGAGAACAATAGGAGGGACCCCATCAGGTCCATAAGCCTTCCGAGGGTTTAGGCCAGCAAGGGCATGGAAAACATCATTACGAAGAATTTTGATTGTAGACATGAAATAGTCAGAGGGAGGAGGAGAGGGAGGGACAAGCCCAGAATCGTCCAAGGTGGACGATATATATATATATATATATATATATATATATATATATATATATATATATATATATATATATATATATATATATATATATATATATATATATATATATATATATATATATATATATATATATATATATATATATATATATATATATATTCATTATCCATATCCCGACGGCGGAGGATATTTCTGCGCGCGTACACATACACGCCCGCCCGCACGTCCTGTCGCCCACCCGCAAGCACGTAAGGGCTCACACACACACCAACATTCATCCACCCACCCACCCACCGACACACATACACACACACACACCGCGTAGTGTAGTGGTTAGCACGCTCGACTCACAATCGAGAGGCTCGGGTTCGAGTCCCGGTAAGCGGCGAGGCAAATGGGCAAGCCTCTTAATGTGTGGCCCCTGTTCACCTAGCAGTAAATAGGTACGGGATGTAACTCGAGGGGTTGTGGCCTCGCTTTCCCGGTGTGTGTTGTGCGTTGATGTGGTCTCAGTCCTACCCGAAGATCGGTCTATGAGCTCTGAGCTCACTCCGTAATGGGGAAGACTGGCTGGGTGACCAGCAGGCGACCGAGGTGAATTACACACACACACACACACACACACACACATCAATAAAGGAAGTGTGGTGTGTGAAAGGTACGCAGCCTTATCCATAGATCAGATTTCAGTGTCACTTTTAAGTGTTCTTTGGGAGGATGATGACTATAGTGACACGAGTAGTGATTTATATAAGACAAAATGAGAAAGAATCAAGTCTCACGGTTGCTGCTTCGTCTCAGGGCGGAGACCTGTTGTCCTCGTATTGTGGTCGGTTCATTATGGTTTACAAATGACACTACCTATAGAACCTCAAATAATTAGCTTTCTCCCGAAACGAAGAGCTTCACAGGGTCACAGTTTCATGGTATCCCTCGCAACCATGTCCCCCGTCAGGCCGGTGCTGAGTGACGGGACATCAGCATCAGGCCTCAACCGGATTTTTTAGTCCAGTAAGTGAGCTATAGTGCAAAAAAAGTGACAACTATGGATGTCGTAGATCAGGTACTTTTAGAGGCAAAATGTACAGTTATTATCGTCTCCGGTCACCACTTTTGTCTGTTTAATTAGCTATCGGATCTGGTGCAATTTGGCCGCCAGGGGACTTATAGAAATAACACTCATGCAAATTTCCTGCCATCTGAAAGCCATTAAAATGCTGCACGTTCCTGAAATGGTTCTCTTCAGCGAGCGCGCGCCAGTCTGACTGGATCGCCTCTAGAAACACCAGTCTCCATGGGATGAATTCGTGCATCACGTATTCCATTTACTTGTTTTTCTGAGATAAGAAACCCAAAGCTCTGAAGGCTTCTATAAACACTTGTTCCACAGGATAACTGGGATAATCAAATTACATCTTGAATGTCTTACAACACTACGAGCCTCCCGATATAAGGAAAAGTATTTATCAGTCTAACGTAAATGCCGGGGGGTACATGAGGCAGAGGAATGGCAATGACGTCAGCATAGTTTACCTTCAATAAAAATGTTTCTGTGGAGTGGCCAAAGAGAAAGGGTTGGCGAGAAGAGCAGCACGTGGGATCACAGTCAACACAAGGAGTGGTGACGCGAGGAGACAAGCCTCAGCTTCCTGCTAAGGAGCCGCGACGCTCTCGCCTGCACAGAATCTTACGGCCAGATGTTTCACAGTGGAGGACACGGGCGCGCTCAAGCATAACAGCCGCAGTTCTTGTCTTCGCTCTCTTACGCATTGTCTCCCAAGCAACAGGCATAATCTATATATTCTTCTCTTTTTTTTCCAAATTAATTTCCGAGAGGAGCGTTGGCCACTTGTTGTGAAGGTTCTCGTGTTCAAGGCCAGGCTAGGAGATGCCGAAGGATACTGGAGCGAGGCGCACCAAAGACCGGCCAAGTGGGGAGGTCTTGGAGGTGTCGCCCCCAGCGGCCTGTACCTGTCCTCTTATCACGAACACTGCACCTCCGACGGTCACTAACCTTGTACTAATGTAGCGCCTCAATGAACAGTGTAAAGCTGGTGTGCTTGAATCAGACCTTGCCATCACGAACAGTTCCGCGCCGAGGCAAGAGTAAGCTTAACGCGCGGGTGAAAATTTCTTATCTCCTGGCACAGTTGAGAATCACAATTAAGTTCTGAATGGTCATGTTGCTTCAGATTCTTATCAGGTAACAATAGTGATTCAATTACTAGACATTAATAACTGAGGTTGGACAGCGAGAGAGAGAGAGAGAGAGAGAGAGAGAGAGAGAGAGAGAGAGAGAGAGAGAGAGAGAGAGAGAGAGAGAGAGAGAGAGAGAGAGAGAGAGAGAGAGAGAGAGAGAGAGAGAGAGAGAAATGCAAAGAGAAAAAAAAATGGAAGGTTAAATAATCAACAGATGAAGAGATAAGCAGTGATGTGCATAAATCAAAACAGACCACAGGGCACCGTCATTGGAGGCAGGTGCTTCAGCAGCATCTTAATTAATTGCAGCAAGAAAAAAGAACGGGGCGGCGCGCGGGGAGGCCTCCAGTTACAATGCATCACTGCACTGGGGCTCTACAACTCCCTACATCCTTCTCCAATCGCCTTCTTGATACCACTTGCAGCCATCAAGAATACCCATATATTTATGTTTGACAACTAAATCGTATCTGTGGACATGGTGGCGAGGACAACAGGGGTGGCGGCAGCAGAGGCACCAACAGTGGTGTCCTGTCGTTATTGCAGGCAACCCACTGGGAAATACTATCATTACCTGCTCCACCAGGTATGTTGTGCTGCGACTCTCTCTCTCTCTCTCTCTCTCTCTCTCTCTCTCTCTCTCTCTCTCTCTTTCTAAAATTCTTTATAAACAAATGTTTTAGGGATGGGAATTTTCCAAAAAAGACTTCAAATCGCAAAGATTATTCCTATACATAAAAAAAGTGAGAATTCAAATCATGCTAATTATAGATGTCTCTATTCTTCCAAGCTTTAGCAAAATCATAGAAAAACTTTTTGCCACGAGACTAAATTATTATCTTTCTAAGTTTTCATTATTATCAGACTGTCAGTACGCTTTCAGACCAAAGCATTCCACTGAGCTAGCTACACATCAACTTCCTCAACATATATATATAACTCACTTGATAATAAGCAATGTCAAATAACTATTTTCTGTGATTTAAGCAAAGCATTTGATACTGTATCACATAATATTTTGTTACATAAGTTAAACAATTATGGTATACGAGGAAAAGCAAATGATTTTCTTAGAAGTTATCAGCTTTGTAGAAAACAATACACAGTTTATGATAATGCTTCATCCTCTCTTACACAAGTCCATTATGGGGTTCTTCAGAGGTCAATATTGGTGCCATTATTATTCCTTGCTTATATAAATGACATGGTGCGTATTAGCTGTAAAATGAAATTTGTGTTCTTTGCCGACGATACAACAATTTTTGTCCAAGGGAAAAATATTGAAGAAATAATGATTACACTAAATAGTGAAGTTATCAAATTTTCTAACTGGATATAAAGCAATACATTAACAATTAATGTTTCCAAAACATTTTATACGGTAATCTTGTGGTACAAACATTAATTTAGACCATATAAGTATTAAGCTGGGCAATAATGTTTTAAGTAGAATAAGTCATAAAAATGTTTTAGGTGTAACCATTGATGAAAAGTTGACATGGAAACAACATTTATTGGGCTTACGTACAAGACTGTCCCAAATCACAGATGTTTTATATACGATAAGAAGCTGTTTAGTTCAGATTGTATCAGAATGGTTTACATGTCAACAGTGTATCCACATTTATTACATTGTGCAGCTATTTGGGGTGGCGCTTTCAAAACATTTATTGATGACTTATTTATTGCACACAAGAAAATTACCTGAATCATAATCATGTACTTTAAATCAAGGTTTGCACTAACTAACCCTCTCTTTTGTGAATATAAACTTATGAAACTTTCTGATGGTATTCCACTTCAAACTTGTCTATTTGTATACACATCCTAACACTTTTTTCCTATGAATACAAGTTTTCAGTTTCCCTCTCATAACATTAATACAAGAAGATCCATGGATGTAAAAATATCCCAATGTAGAACTGTACACGCCCAGTGAAGTGTGAGTGTGAGGGGCGCATGGAGGTGGAAGAATCTCCATCTAGACATTGAGTCCATTAATTCCCTTAATTTATTCAAAACTGAAATGAAAGCTTTCATATATATAAAATAAGAAGACTGATCAGGTTTATTATTTTGCTTTATGGATATGGAAGTGTGCAAATGATTGTTATGTGTGTATCGGTTTTTGTTATGTTTATGTTCATATATATATATATATATATATATATATATATATATATATATATATATATATATATATATATATATATATATATATATATATATATATATATATATATATATATATATATATATATATATATATATATATATATATATATATATATATATATATATATATATATATATATATATATATATATATATATATATATATATATATATATATATATATATATATATATATATATATATATATATATATATATATATATATATATATGGATCAGTGCATGCAATTATGTATTCGGCTATTTTAGTTTTTAATGTATGGGCGCATGTGTGTATGTATGCAAGTCTGTGCATATATTGTATGTGTACGTTTTTGCATATTGCTACTCACTTGTATATGTGATTATGTTTCTGTACGTATGCATGTGTGTGTTTGTATGCTTATATGTTTATGTATGCATGTATGTGCTTGGATGTGGGTATGTTGTGATTTATGTTCAGTTACTCATGTATGTATATGTATGGTGGTATGTGTCCAAGTGTGTAAGTCTATGCATTTGAATGAGGTATGATAGGTTTAAGCTTATATATTATGTTTATATATATATATATATATATATATATATATATATATATATATATATATATATATATATATATATATATATATATATATATATGTGTGTGTGTGTGTGTGTGTGTGTGTGTGTGTGTGTGTGTGTGTGTGTGTGTGTGTGTGTGTGTGTGTGTGTGTGTGTGTGTGTGTGTGTGTGTGTGTGTGTGTGTGTGTGTGTGTGTGTGTGTGTGTGTGTGTGTGTGTGTGTGTGTGTGTGTGTGTGTGTGTGTGTGTGTGTGTGTGTGTGTGTGTGTGTGTGTGTGTGTGTGTGTGTGTGTGTGTGTGTGTGTGTGTGTGTGTGTGTGTGTGTGTGTGTGTGTGTGTGTGTGTGTGTGTCTAGACTTCTAACAATTTGGGAAGTTAACTGTTCACACAGGAGAGCCAAAGAACGCCTGTCCGGATCTCTCCAAAATTTATGATTAGGATAAACAAACTAGATATTTTTAATGCCTAAGAAAAAACTAGAATTTCTGTTTTAATCAATTTAACACAACCTTTTAGAAAACATTCTCTTCTTCAGTGACACTCAACTGTCTTGCTCCTCTTCACTGAGCACCCTCGGTCTGTCCTTTACTCATTATCTAAAGTGAAAACTTCATATCTCATCTTTCGCTTAACCAAATTTATGATGTTTGGCGTTTTGAGTCCATTCCATCATTTCTTTTTTCTCACCTTAAAAGCTGCTAACTCTGCTCAGAGGCCTTATCCATCCGTGAATGGAGTATACTTTAAATTTCAATTCACCCATACAACTTTTTTACACAAAAGGGAATAAAAAACATTTCGTCTCAACTCCTTGTTTTTAGCTGACCGTCTTCAACCTTTTTCTCATCGCCCCAATGTTGCATCTCTTGCTATCTTCCACCGTTTTATTCATGTCAATAGCTCTTCTCATCTTGATGATTGAATACTTTCCTTCCTCAAGCGGCCTTGCTGAACAAAACTCTTTTTGCACCACTAATTTGTCTACCTTTCTACTGCAAAAGCTAACCAGTATTCACAATCATTCAGCCCTCCCTTATTTACTGTTATTTTGTTCCCCTTGGCCAGTTAAAAAATAAAATAAAGAACAGAAAGTAAAAAAAAGACGTGTGTGTGTGTATATATATATATATATATATATATATATATATATATATATATATATATATATATATATATATATATATATATATATATATATATATATATATATATATATATAAATGACTTGAATCCCAAATTTGCATCCATAAATTATGTAACAGCTTACTCTGCATGCTAATACCACGTACCTGGCCTCTTAATTATCTGGTGCAGACTGAGGACACAAAAAACGTTTAATCCTAATGAATCGCAGCCTTGAGCCTTCAGGGTATTGGCGGGAAGGTGCCGCTGCCGCGGTGGCTGCTTGGGTTCAGCTTGGAAGAATCTGATATTTGTGATATCAAACACTTTGGTCGTCGTGCAGCCTAGAAAGCTGCAGAAGAGCAGGAAGAAGAAGAAGAAGAAGAAGAAGAAGAAGAAGAAGAAGAAGAAGAAGAAGAAGAAGAAGAAGAAGAAGAAGAAGAAGAAGAAGAAGAAGAAGAAGAAGTAGAAAAAGAAGAAGAAGAAGTAGAAGAAGAAGAAGAAAAAAATAATAATAATAATAAGAAGAAGAAGAGGAAAGATTATTGTAATAGACTTCACTAAATTAGATGTAGAGAAGTTACAAAGAATCGGCAACAAAGGATACATAACAATGCTTGGAGCCCCTGTGTATGGACTAATATGTGTTCCAAGAAGTGAAGTAAGAGTGTCAGCTATGAAATACATACTCATGCGAGGGTAGGTGTCATTTTTTAAATATGTACTTAACGAAGAAGACGGACGTATATGGTGGGAGTTAAAAGATGGATTTAAGACTGACAATTTTTCTTCTTTTTTATGCTATGGCCTACAGCGCCTGTATGCGCTTGAAAAGTATGTATGGGAAGCGCTGTTCAGCTTCCACCCATTAATGGCGCAGACAATTTTATTTATAGTGTTATCCATATTAGGACCTATATCACCACTCAAGCGCATCTTTGGTGTAACCACCTAGAACCTGGGTATCATGGTGATATGTAGGTAACTTTAAACCACTCGACAAATGGCATACGTAGTTTCAAGGTGGTACGTGTTGGGTTTCGAACCTACCAACGGACATCTCACCACCTCATCCACTACGCCACCGTATTGCGACACCAGCCCTTCATCCGTCATGTTATTCAGATGCAGCACACACTAAAGCTTGCTTAATGACAGGAACAAATTAAAAAAACAACAACATAATGTGTGTTGGTTGCAACGTAGAGAATCAAATTTGGACCATTTCATATGTATGATTTTGCATACAGTCAACGCATCAATAATACAAATAAACCTTTCCCCAGACCATACAGATTCAACTGGGTTGCTGAACTGTTATTTAACCCGAAAACATACAAAGAAGTGAAAAGGGCATTATATAAATTCTGAAAACTAGACAATAAAAGCTCAACCGACAAATTACCAATACAACCAAAGTGGTGCCGTTGCAAGAGGCATCTGACCTGATCGAAAGAAAAGTAATTAATGATGATAGAAGTAACAATAATAATAATGATAAAAATAATAATAATAATAGGTTAAGTCAAATCAAGTTATGTTAGGTTAGGTTAGGTTTGGTTAGTAATAATAATGATAATAATAATATTAATAATAAAATAATAATAATAATAATAATAATAATAATAATAATAATAATAATAATAATAATAATAAAAATAATAATAAAAAGAAGAAGAAGAAGAAGAAGAAGAATGATAATAATGATAATAACAATAATAATAATATTAATAATATCAATAATGATAATAATAATAATAATAATAAAAATAATAATAATAATAATAATAATAATAATAATAATAATAATAATAATAAAACAATAATAAATACTACTACTACATCAACAACAACAACAACAACAGCAATTACTACTACTCCTAATAATAATACTAATAACAATAATAATAATAATAGCAAAATAATAGCATCAGTAATTGTAATAATGATAATAATGATAATAACAATAATAATATTAATAATAATAATAATAATAATAATAATAATAATAATAATAATAATAATAATAATAATAATAATAATAATAAAAATAATAATAACAATTATAATAATAATAATAATAATAATAATAAAATAATAATAATAATAATAGTGATAATAACGATAATAATAATAATGATCATAATAATAATTATAATAATAATAATAATAATAATAATAATAATAATAATAATAATAATAATAATGATGATGATGATAATAATAATAATAATAATAATAATGATACTACTACTACTACTACTACTACTACTACTACTACTACTACTACTACTAATAATAATAATAATAATGATAATAATAATAATAATAATAATAATAATAATAATAATAATATATAATAATAATAATAATAGTAATAATGATAATAATAATAATAATAATAATAATAATAATAATAATAATAATAATAATAATAATAATAATGATAATAATGATGATAATAATAATAATAATGATAATAATGATAATAATGATAATAATAATAATAATAATAATAATAATAATAATGATAATAATAATAATAAGAATAAGAATAAAGTAAGCACATTTTAACGAGTTGTGGAAGGTGATGAAAGAGATACGGGCTGCGAGGCAAACACTGTATTAATAATACTATTGTTATTGTTATTATTATTATTATTATTATTATTATTATTATTATTATTATTATTATTATTATTTTGATTATCATTATAATTTTCATTTTTCTTGGTAAATTTTGGCGTTTTTAATGAATATCTTCACTATTACAACTACTACCAAATACAGCTACTACTGCTTCCACTACACTACTGCTAATACTACTACTACTACTGCTGCTACTACTACTGCTACTGCTGCTTTTGCTGCTGCCGTTGTTGTTGTTTCTATTATTGTTGTTACTGTTGTCGTTATTGCTGTTGTCGTTGATGTCGTTGTTAATGTTGTTGTTTTATTTTTTGCCATTGCTGTTGTTGCTGCTACTGCTACTGTTGTTATTTTTGTTGTCGTTGTTATTGCTGTTATTTTTGTTTTATTTTTGTTGTTGCTGTTGTTGCTGCCACTGCTACTGTTGTTATTGTTGTTGTTGTTTTTGTTGATACTGCTGATGCTGTTGTAATAGTTGTTGTTTTGTTACTGCTGTTGCTACTGCTACTGTTGTTATTGTTGTTGTTGTTGTTGTTGTTGATGTTGTTTTTTGCTTGCTTTTCTTACTTCTGCTAGTGTTGCTCTTCCTGCTGATGCTGCTTTTGTTGTTGTTGATGTTATTGATAGTGCAGGAGCTAATGATGATGACGATGGTGTTAACAATGATGATGCTTTTCTTGATGCTGTTGTTGTCGCTAATTCTGCTTCTGATGCTGTTGCTGCTGTTGTTACTGTTGGTGCTTGTTTTGCTGGTACTAGCGCTACTGTTGCTGCTGTTGTTACCTTGACTGGTGTTTTTGGTGCTGCTATTGTCGCTGCTATCAGTTGTTGCTGTTGCTTCTGTTGTTTTGGTGATACTGCTGTTGATACGTCAGTTGGCATGGTTGTTGTTGCTGTAGTTGTAGTAGTAGTAGTTGTTGTTGTTGTTATTGTTGTTGTTGTTGTTGTTGTTGTTGTTGTTGTTGCTGCTGGTACTGCTGCTGTTGTTGTTGTTGTTGTTGTTGTCGTTGTATTTTGCTGTTGCTACTGCTACTTTTGTTGTTGATGCAAGAACTATTGATGTTGTTGTTGCTATTGCTGTTCCTGCTGCTGGTTTTTCTGTTGATGTTGCTCTTGTCGCTTCTGCTGCTGCTGCTAGTATTTCTCCTGCTGCTACAATTCCTGTTGCTGTTGTTGTTGCTGGTAGTTGTGTTGCTTCTGCTGTTGTTTCTGTTGCTGCTGCTATTGGTGCTGTTGCTGTTACTGTCACTCTTAATGCTATTTCTATAATCACGGGATTCATTTATTTACGCTTACAGTGATCGTATGGGAGCATTTTTCACACACATGAGAGAGACCAGACAAAGATAGAAGCTTTATAAGAAAAAAAAGCTCGTTTGCGATGGATTAACTTTAATGCTACCAAGCTCAAGCGATATACTGGAAAAAAATAAACCCAAAATATTGGTTCCCCTTCTTTCTCTCTCTCTCTCTCTCTCTCTCTCTCTCTCTCTCTCTCTCTCTCTCTCTTTCTCACTCTATTGTTATCATTATTTATTATTATCATTATAATTTTCATCCCTTTGTGCGGCACGTCGTCCTGGTGCACAAGTAGACCATCCTTGTTGTCATTATGAGCATTATCACAATCACTTTCATAAATTAGCTGGGTTGAGACTGGAGGAATTATTCAAAACACAGCGACGGTAGACAGGCAAGAAAATCAACAACAAAATTCTTAGGAAGTAATATTTTGAAGGAGAAAGACAATAGGAAAATCATATAAATGCAACAATGAAGTGGTGTAATTTGGTAAGGGTGTCTCATTGTCTCATTTCTCACTCCTAAATACTTCACGATCCGCGGACAAGGCTTGCCGGTGGGCGGACAGGGAATGTAGTGCCCCGCCTGCGGCCTTCAGGGGACATCCCGGGGGTCGCGCGGGCCAGCACACATGACATAAGTAATGGGGAGGAGGGAGGCGAGGTTAGTACTTCATTTAAGTCTAGAACTGATCATTGCATGTACGATTGGAATTCTTGCCTTCGTTTCCTCTCTCTCTCTCTCTCTCTCTCTCTCTCTCTCTCTCTCTCTCTCTCTCTCTCTCTCTCTCTGTCTGTCTGCCTGTCTGTTTGTCTATCTGTCCGTCGCTTTCCGCTCTCTGTCTGTCTGCCTGTCTCTCTCCCTTTCTTTACCCGTCTGTTTGTCTGTCTGTCTGTCTCTTTCCCTCTCTCTATCTGTCTTTATATCTGAGTCTCTCTCTCTCTCTCTCTCTCTCTCTCTCTCTCTCTCTCTCTCTCTCACGACAGATGGTAAGTGTTGCCTGGTTGCCTGGGCCGTGAAGGGAGCAAGAACTCTTCGTCTCAAGGACAACCTTCATGTTTTCTTCATTCTGCACAGATCGACAGAGGCGTTATGTGCCGAGGAAACCTGTGCCGCAGAAATGTTCAGTAAAAATGCCCAATAAATCAACGCTGGCGGGAATGTGGAACGTGTCTCGGCAGGATTATGGAAGTGATGATTTGTGGTGCAGGTGGCCTCAGTCAGTGGTGAAGTTGTGGCGTGTGATGATGTGAGCGTATGTGGCGTGTACAAGATGTGGTGGTGGTGGTGGTGGTGGTGATGGTGGTGGTGCAAAAGGTGAATGTTATTTGTTTATTTTTTTATGCATATTTTCTACCTGACTTTTCCTCGTCCGCTCTAGGAATATCTTTTAGAAACATCAGCACCGCACTCACACTCCTCCTTGCGCAACTTTACTTATCTATTTGTTTATATTTTCTCTTTTATTTTCTCATATTCTCTCTCTCTCTCTCTCTCTCTCTCTCTCTCTCTCTCTCTCTCTCTCTCTCTCTCTGTCTATCTATCTATCTATCTATCTCTTCTTCTCTCCATCTACGCCTTAGTGGTCGCCATGTCCTCATTCCCTTATCGCCTGTATAAATTCTACACGAAGTTCGCTCCGGTGCTCATACTTCGATTAGGACAGAGTGGTAGCTTGGTAGTGGTGGAGGTGGTGGTGGTGGTGGTAGAGGTGGTGGTGGTGGTGGTGATGGTTGTACTAAAAAACTGTAGCGGTAGCAACACGGAAGAAAATAAATAAAGTAAAAGACATATCTTTGTTTTGTTAATACACACACACACACACACACACACACACACACACACACACACACACACACACACACACACACGTTTTTTTGTGCATATTACAATATAATTTTGTAACCGCCGTAGGATAGGTAGGACCATTGTACATAAGCATATTATTCATTATAGAAATCTGTTGCAATCCTTCTTAATGTGGTGCAACATGTGTAAATGTTGACCTCACCTTTTCCTTAAACAGGGGTTGCAGGTGCTTGTCTATTTCATAAAACTAGCTAGTACTTCGTTGCATTCATGAATGACTCAGATAAATAAATAAATCAATATAACCTCCATAGGTAGGATGCATTTTATATAGGTATCACTACCAGTGAGAAATAAATGTAATGCACGACACAATACACCCAGTGGACATTTCCCCCGCCACATGACCGACGCCCTTGTGTCAGCATCTTGGAGGCTGGGCGCGGTGGGCGCCGGCGACGGCCGGCAGAAAGAAGAGAACCGGCGACTGGGAAGTGCGGGGTGCGTCAAGTGTGTGTGCGTGTGAACTGTGTGCTGCGGGAACTTAGTGACTCTGTGAACTCAGTGACATTACAAACATTTTCCCGAGTTTAAAACACGTTTCCGTATGTTCCTGTACGTGGCGTGTGGACAGCACTTGTAAATTTGTACATAATATACTAACTTTTATATACTGAGTTTTCCTTGTACACCTGGGTTGTTAAGAAACACTAAATCTACCAGTGAAACCGCTCGGCTGGACAATAAATAAAAACAAAAAAACTTAATAACTTTATGTGGGCCTACAGAATCTACAGTTGGCCTGCTAATCAAACAAAGTTAAGCTTCATACAACCAAAACGCGCTTAACAATTTCCATTATCGCGATTCGTTCAAGTTTTCTTAATTTATTTTCTTATTATGTATGTAAACACACTATTTTATATTCCCTCTTATGAGGTCATTATTTCTCTCTCTCTCTCTCTCTCTCTCTCTCTCTCTCTCTCTCTCTCTCTCTCTCTCTCTCTCTCTCTCTCTCTCTCTCTCTCTCTCTCTCTCCGTCATTTGCACGTCACTTTTTACCACCACCACAACAGCTACTACCATCACCATCTTCGCCACCACTACCACTGCCACCACAACCACTGCTACCACCATCACCACCAACGTTTCCCTGACGTCCATTAAGTACCATAAATCGACCTGCAGCGTTGGTCTACTTTGTAATACCTGGCATGAAGATAGTACCCCCCCTCTCTCTCTCTCTCTCTCTCTCTCTCTCTCTCTCTCTCTCTCTCTCTCTCTCTCTCTCTTTCTCTCATTACCAGCCACAGTCCCAGGCTGTGTGCGTGGACGTGGACAAGGGGATAGCCCGCGGCGCCGCTCACCTTGATCACAGCGGCGTGGAAATGTTTGGCTCACACTCAGGTAAGCAATTCACGGGGATAATAAATCTCACACCATGAAATAACAGTCCTGGGAGGCGGTAATTGACAATGCTTGGCTGATGCGACCGTCATTTGGGAAGAGGACTTATTTATGCCCACAGAACGTTAATGCGATTCGTCATTTCCGTTTCGTTGTGCAAAGATATCACTCGGCAAGACCCAGGGAAGGATGGTCTGCTCACGACAGTCACGCCTGTCTTCAGAGTGTGTGTCTGCTATGATATTAAGTATTTCAGTAAATCACGAAGAAAACAAAAATATAAGGTGATTTTAACTTGCGATACACCATTTAACTGCTATATACAACAATCAACTGCAGTAAAATTAATGTATGAATCTTTATAAACATTTATTATTACATTGTAACAAAGAAAAAAAATCGATTTTGGAATTTCTAACCAGTGTAATACTTGGTGGAGACTGTATAGAAAGGTTTCAGAGTGATTAATAACGATTAAGAAATGATAACACAGAAAAGATTAATTAATAAGGTTTTTTTCACCATATTTCTAAATGATGCTTGACAATAGGCCAGTTGTTCCCCGTGACTCTGATACGATGCTGCATCCACTTCTGAAAGCCCAAGTATATGCATAGCGTCTCACACTCTTCCTCCAGCTGCTATTTGAATTTTTCTCTCTATACGAGTACAGTGTTTTCTAGGATGTAAATGATAATGACAAACAATTATTATTTTCCATTGACTTATTATCTTCTTTGCCTCAGCCGTTTTCCTGGTCATGTGTTATCAAAATTACAGCTCTCAAATGAATTAAGAACAATTATTTGAAGATATAACTTTTCTATTGCAGTGAACGAATGGAGGAAAAAAAAAAACACTGCTCTGGTAATCCTGTGTGCGTTTTTTTATAGTCTTTAAAAGCAAAACTCATGCCATACGTTACTGAAATTAGAGTAATGAAGTGAACCAAAACGACTACCGAGTCTGATGGGTGAATCTTTTCCCTGTTTAACTTATTGTCCTGCGGTAAGTTAGTGCACTTTTTCCTCGTTATTTGAGTGCACTTGGTTGGTCTACCTTCATGAATGAAAAGTAGAGAGAAAATTTTTATCTTTACTTCTCCATTAAGATGAATTCATGACAAAAAAATGAAAATGTGAATGGTTTTCTTTCGTCACTTCAAAAAGCAAAATTATAATATTAGAGAGGATCGTCTGAAAGCAGAGAGGTGATCCAGGTGGTAGGTAAAGGCGAGAACTTAACGAAGGTGGTGGGGATAATCCTAAGCTGTCAGGTTCGGAAAAGCTGCCTAATTACAGGGCGCTTGAAACCTTGAGTAAGTGAGTTTCCTCGTGAGTCCAGAAGGAGGAGACTTGGCACCTTCAGAGTGAGGTGATGGGAGGGCTATGCATGGGAGCAGGTGATGGGAATGAGGGTGCTTGGTGGGAGAAGCGACAGGAGGGCGGTGTTTCGTGGGGAGGTGATGGGAGAACAGTGCTTGGTGGTGGAGGTGATGAGAGGGCGGTGCTTGGCTATAAGGTGGTGGGAGGACGCGATGCTGGTAGGGAGGGTTGAGCTGTCTATGGGCATTGCTTCTTTTGACACATCTTAGCCTGCCGCACCAAGCAACATCCTTCACTTGTCTTGTATGGCTTGTAATGAGCAGCGCCGCCACATGAGAGGTGTTTAAACGCCGCACATGTGTCAGTAAGTTTTCGGACACTCAAACAGCCAACTCAAAGAAGACAAAAGAACACAAAGGAAGAACAAGGAAAAGAAATATGTCTGGCTTTTATAAGGATGCTTGTTGCCACGAGTAAGCTGCATTATCTGATCTGATATAAACGTTTGTATAATAGTAAAGGTTCATATGTGCTTGAGTGAAAGCTTTTTCTTAGTTGAGCTTGCCTTCACCATTCTTGGCATGGATATTTTGCATGAGTTTAGGTATAACTTTGGTATCTTATCATACTATTACTAGAGGTTTCAAGGATGTTTTCATGATTTTAATGGCTATTCAATAATAATTCTGCATCATTAATGGGGATAAACACTCATGAGAAGCTAACTGATAATGTCTGTAGTCTCTGGAAATACATTTTCCTGACGAGAGAACAAAAGGTTTAACGATACGAGCCTCACAACAATATCCACTACCCGCTATTTCAGAAACTGGAAATGACTCACGTAGCTTGTGTCCTTCCCTCACAACTCGCGTCATAATATTCAATGATTTTCATGAACCACTCACAAAGAGAAAATATTAATTTGAATGATATGCTAATAATTCAGCTACAAACAGTGAGAGAGAGAGAGAGAGAGAGAGAGAGAGAGAGAGAGAGAGAGAGAGAGAGAGAGAGAGAGAGAGAGAGACCGGAGTCCAAATCGTCCTGCCTGGAGGTTTGATTTCCCTAACAGAACTTAAACTGACGCGAACCTCGCCACAAGGAGAGCACATTCGGCAAAGCGGCACGGCACGTCTTAATTGGCTGAAAGGAATAGTTTCTGTGCGACAAAGGGCATCACAAGGCCTTATCACTTCCCATCGCTGGCATCAATGAGTCTTATCTTGATGATGCTAACAACGCTCCACTGATGCGAAACATGCCACGCGGGGGAAAATTCTCAACTAATTTCCAGATAAAGATCAGATGGGAACAGCACACACACGCACACACACACACACGCACACACACACACACACACACACACACACACACACACACACACACACACACACATACACACACGAATCCCTGCGGCACATGAACCCTTCCTATTCCATCCCCGTCCCTCTTCTCTCCTCCCATCCCTCCTCTCCTGTCCCATCTCACTACCGCTGTGCCTTTCGTCCTCAGCACACCTGTCTACCTTTCAATTACCTGGAGCGTGTCGAGGGGTACCAATATCAACGCTGAAATCCGGAAACTACTTCTTTTTAACATCAACTGCTTGTGTGTGAGCTGTGGGGCGTTGGGAGAGAGGGAAGAGATGGGAGTACTTGCCCGCTAATACATGGCGTCGGTAAATTGAGTTCAGGCGTCGATTCGGAGTCGTTGGCTAGCTGGCTGATGGCGGTGCACGCATCCCATCTCTCAGAAAACAATAAGCGCATAAGTTTGAAGCCTCCCGCCCGCATCCAACCACACACACACACACACACACACACACACAATTTCTTAAAACTCTTCCTCCTCCACCATCATCACCATTACCACCACCTCCTCTTCATGGGACGATAAGCACTCATACCAGTCACTCATAAATAAAGCCAGCTACAAGCAACTACTCGGGGTTTAGACACAGTAAAAAAAAAAGTCTGTACATTAAAAAAAGTTCGCATTAACCGTATAAATTTCACGTCTTTATAACTAGGCCTTCGTCAGTAGTGGGCTTCATTAACAGGTCGTCTGCAAGGGGTCATGCACGTCACTCCGGCACTGATGTACACTTCTCGACTCTTACTTAGACCGGTGCATGACGAAGCGCGAGAAGAATCAGCGACGAGGAAATGGTGCGGTGATTAATGAACAGCTGAGATGGGTGGGAGGACGAGGAGTAGAGCAAAAACAGTGAAGAGAAGGAGGAAGAGAGAAAAGAAGAGGAAGATGAAGAAAAGGAGACAGAAAAGTAATGTATGAAGGAATAAACAAAGTAAAACAAACAGAAACAAACCTTTAAGATCTTGCTGTTGTGTAGTTTGATGATTTAAAACAGAATCTTAACTAGAACGGATTGGAATAGGTGAGTTAGTCTCGATAAGAAAAAAGAATAAACAGCAACAGACTTGCTGGCCCCTTTGAAGTTGTTTGTGGGCAACTACACTATCTAATATAAAGTAAGAGACGTAGGACATGCAAAGGCCAAGGTGAAGAGGAAGAAGAGGAGGAGGAGGAGGAGGAGGAGGAGGAGGAGGAGGAGGAGGAGGAGGAGGAGGAGGAGGAGGAGGAGGAGGAGGAGGAGGAGGAGGAGGAGGAGGAGGAGGAGGAGGAGGAGGAGGAGGAGGAGGAGAAGGAGGAGAGACATGCACGATAAACTAAGAGTAGCGAGCAACAGATAGTCTACAATCTCATAACGAAATTACTTGCTGTACTTGACTACTTTATTCTATGGAGCTCTCATTACTACATGGAAGGAGGAGGAGGAGGAGGAGGAGGAGGAGGAGGAGGAGGAGGAGGAGGAGGAGGAGGAGGAGGAAGAAGGGGAAGAGGAAAAGGTAAGTTAACATCAATGGTTGCTAGAGAGAGAGAGAGAGAGAGAGAGAGAGAGAGAGAGAGAGAGAGAGAGAGAGAGAGAGAGAGAGAGAGAGAGAGAATGGGACAAAGCAAAACAAAAAAAAGGTAAAATCAAGGTAGAAACAATTTAATACCTCTTCCATTTAACCTTCTCTGCGATACTTAAGTTCACCAACAGCATATTACATTAATAATCCCAATGTATGATGCAACAAGGAGGGCTATTTGCATTCTCACTCGCTTCATCATGCTAATTTCCACTGCGGCCGAGAAGATCAACGAGCGGTTTAGTAATAAGTAACAGAGAGAGAGAGAGAGAGAGAGAGAGAGAGAGAGAGAGAGAGAGAGAGAGAGAGAGAGAGAGAGAGTAATATAATAATGTTAGTGCCACGAGAGTCAAGAGATGTAGGAAGAGAGTGAGAGGGAGAGAGTGAGGGGGAGAAGGATTCAAGAAGGGTGGTTAGAATACGAAGCGGAAAGCAAGACACGAAACTTAATCAATTACTCCCCGAGGTATCGCTTTAATTAATAACTATTTTGTTTACCAGCAGCCTGAAGGGATGGCGGCGTCACGCGAGGAGCGCCGCGGTGAGATGGAACCAGTGCAGTGAAAGTTAATGCAGCTTCGATTCATGTTTTTTTGGCGATACAAGACGAGGTACAAACACGCTTATATTTATGCGCACTTGGTTTTTACCGAGTGTTCTTTCCGTTCTGTCTTGTTTGATAATATATACGTTTGGTTATATTCACTTCTCCATCTCTCCCACTTCAGATTTCTCAATTTTAAGGTTTAGTTAATATACGAGGATTGAATATACGTGCATAGATAAGCAATATTCATGTGAGTTTCATTAGTTTCGTTCTTGTTCTCTTATACAAGTGTGAATTAATATCCTCTGTTTTATTCATATTTTCGTTTACATCCTTATTTTCATGACACTAAAAGTCGAGAACAAAATATATGCACTTACATGCCCACACGAATTCTACTGGGCATTAATTCTGTTCCGTCCATCTTATGAGTATATGCATTAACTACAACCATAATTCTTTCGTCTCCAGTTTATATTATTGTATTTCATGGTGTGTTAAGAGCCGAAGATGAGACACACGTTTAGACACACGACTCGCCGACTCTTGTCCCCTATTTTGTCCGTCTTGCTGATACAAATGTTGATAAATATTTACCCCTCATCTTTTCTTTTACCTTAGATTTCCCCTCAAGGTGTGCGCAAAGAGAAAAAAACGAAACAGACTTATATGTACACATAATTTTGAACCTCATTCCTGCTCTGTCTATTATATTCATGCAAAAGTTAACCGGAATTCCTACTCTTTCAGTCTCCCCGCTTGTACATTCTTAGATGCACTCACATTTTTGACCCTCATTCCAGTATTTCATTCACACAAGCGTTGACCAGAACTCTCACTCGATCAGTTCTCCCTGCTATTTCTTACACTCTCAAATACAAACATTATTTCAAGCTTCATTCAACTCTTTCTATTTCATTCACACAAGCGTTGACTCGAAAAATCACTCCTTCATTCCTTCCCGCTAGCACATTCTGGATATACTCAGGTTTCATTCTGCCTTTTCCAACGCCCTCAACTCCTTCAAGAGAGGAGGATCAAGACACCACAGGAACTAATTTATTGATCCTGCCTCCACGAAATCTTTCTACTTATTTTCTTTTCATTTTTTTTGTTCTGAAGAATAACCCGAAGGTGGCATTAAGTTGGAATTTTGTTTTTACCCGTGTTCAGTTTTTCTCCTTATCTAGTGTCCTTTCTACACAGACACGTACAGGTACCTATGAGCGCAGCATGTACGCACACGCGGCCCCTCCCCGCCCCCCCCAAAAAAAAAAAAACAGAAAATTCCTATATACCATAAAGTTTGACCATGTAGTAATAGATTTACCAGACAACAAGAGAGAGAGAGAGAGAGAGAGAGAGAGAGAGAGAGAGAGAGAGAGAACCCCCCCCTCTGAAATCTAAATGTTTATCGGGTACATGAAACTAAACAAAATAATAATCTAAGAGAGTGAAATGTTCGTAATATATATACGTAAACCACCACCACCACCACCCAAAGCTGCCGCCGCCACCACCACCAGCACCACCACCCGCAGCAAGACCAGTGAGGCGGCGACGTGATGGAGTGTGGTAGTAATTTGGAGCCACAGGGTTCCCCCTCTCGCTAAAGATGAGTTTTCCTTAATAACGACCCACACAAACATCGCCCGCAGTTCTCATTCGGTTATTGATAGTGTGTGTGTGTGTGTTTGTGTGTGTGTGTGTGTGTGTGTGTGTGTGTGTGTGTGTGTGTGTGTGTGTGTGTGTGTGTGTGTGTGTGTGTGTGTGTGTGTGTGTGTGTGTGTGTGTGTGTGTAGTTCTACGATACAATAATGGTTGGTATGGAACAGTTTTGAGTTGTGTGGTGTGTTGCTTCGTTTCTTTGTGTTTTGTGACATGACAGTGAATGGTCCGGTTTAATAATCTGGCACTGTGGTGTTGTGCGTTGTTCCATGCTATTTCTTGGTGTGATATGAAGGGTGTGGTGTAGATAGTAATGACGCTATGGATGGACATGTATTGTTCATGCTTGAAACCCCAAGTATGTATGCATTTGTGTGCATTGGAAATGATGCTTGACGTCCTAATGATCTCTAAGGTGTGAATTGTGAAGGATAAAGAAAGACAAGGGAAAGTTATTTATCACTATTATCATTGTGTGTGTGTGTGTGTGTGTGTGTGTGTGTGTGTGTGTGTGTGTGTGTGTGTGTGTGTGTGTGTGTGTGTGTGTGTGTGTGTGTGTGTGTGTGTGTGTATACGAGTGTGAGTGTACTAGGGATAAAAAAAGAAGAAAAGAAAAAAAGTGACTAATAAAGGAAAAACGCTAAAAGCATCGAATGATTCAAGTGTTGCTACAATATTGTTAACGATATATGAAATGATTCCCTCGACAATATGATGCGAGAACTTAAAAGAAGAGGTGTTATATTTGCTTATCGAAAGAGTAGAGTGAACAGATTAAAGTAAAATAAATAGTGAAAATGCTGAGAATGTGGAGAAAATGAAGGATCGAGATGTACAGAAAGTCATGAATGTGCAGAGAATTTGAAGAATCGATAAGTGTGGAGGAAGTATGAAGATGACGATGTAGAGATAATGTGGAGAGAATGAAGAATCGATGAAAGAAATATTCCCAAAATTAGAGAGAAGACAAAAATAAAACAAAGAATTATAAGTTATAATAAAACGATTTGCTTCTCAACAATACACCAAATATAACAATGAAAAAAGAAAAAAGAAAAGATCTCAAATAGGATATAAGGTGTCCACTCGCATGTGTTGAGCATATCGAA
>NC_059295.1:7505987-7518487 GCF_017591435.1 Portunus trituberculatus
TGCTGCATTCCCCACCAGGCCAGTAATTAGAAGATGGTTGCCGAGGTGAGCGGCAATCACCCTCTCTTTATTTATGGTGCTTTTTCATCCAACAGTCTTTATTTATTTGTCCATTTCTCCTGGCCCTTCGTTTTTCCGTCACGGTTATCGATTCATCTCTTCCTTCCTGCTTGTTCCCACCAACCAGCGTATCCTTGTGCCCCGCCCACTCCGCACTCCTCATCACCCGGTTTTCTGCACTAAGCATCATGGCAGGTAGTTTGAACATTCTGGCGGTCTTGCTGAACAGACAGTGAGGTCATCTTAATTGTACTTCCTTTTATTGATTTTGCATTTTCCCCAATGATTCCGTAGAGCAAGAGAAAACTGTTTATAAAATCACGAAATTGAAATATAATTTTCTATTCATTTCAGTCACAGTTTACGCATACATACTCTCTCTCTCTCTCTCTCTCTCTCTCTCTCTCTCTCTCTCTCTCTCTCTCTCTCTCTCTCTCTCTCTCAAGGGAGAAGTGAAAACACCTTCACACGGCCATCACTTCGCGACATCATCTTCGAGGCAAATATTTCCGAGGCAGCATCACGCCGGCGTATCAAAAGGAAAATAAGCATTACTCATCACAATATTTGAGATACATATATGACATAACGAACGATAGATATTGTAATAAAAATCCTTCACGATGCGATGGAGCGAAACTCATTTGTGGTTGACGTTTACGAGCGCCGCGGAATACTGTCTCATCACTTACGGCTGGGCAGAATGAACCCAACCACGCGTTATTTGAGCCTGCCAATTCCCACTGGGTGAAACTCGTCACACACACACACACACACACACACACACACACACACACACACACACACACAAGGATTGGGAATTTTGAATAGAGGATGTATCATCTAAAGGAGTAGGACATGTTTAAAAAGTGTGTCCCAGTTAAGTCTCTCTCTCTCTCTCTCTCTCTCTCTCTCTCTCTCTCTCTCTCTCTCTCTCTCTCTCTTATGCCGTTTGACATTCTGAAATGAGGTAAGGCCAAATGTATAAACTTCGTGTAATTCACCACCACTGTCGACTGCTGGTCACCCAGCCAACCTTTCCCATTACGGAGCGAGCTCAGAGCTCATACTGACCGATCTTCGGGTAGGACTGAGACCGCAACACACTCCACACACCGGGAAAGCAAAGCCACAACCCCTCAAGTTACATCCCGTACCTACTTGCTGCTAGGTGAACAGGGGCTTCACATTAAGAGGCTTGCCCATTTGTGTAATTCACCTCGGTCGCCTGCCATGGTCACCCAGCCAGTCTTCCCCATTACGAAGCGAGCTTAGAGCTCATAGACCGTGTGTGTGTGTGTGTGTGTGTGTGTGTGTGTGTGTGTGTGTGTGTGTGTGTGTGTGTGTGTGTGTGTGTGTGCGTGTGTGTGTGTGTGTGTGTGTAGGCTAGGTCTCCCCGTCATCACGTAATAGTGGCTTGAATTGGCTTCTCTGATAAGGACTTTCTTTACGTCGACCACACAATTCTCCTCGCCTCGTAAACAGATTAGTGCGGTGTGAGTGTGGCTAATTGACAGCCCCGCAGGACGCCACCACCACCAGAGCTTTCTCATTGATCCTCCAAACCACAAAGTATTTCTCTCTTTATATAGCATCCCATTAGCTTCAATCGTAACATCAGTAAGCCCCCCTCCTTCCCCCCCAGTCTCTCTCTCTCTCTCTCTCTCTCTCTCTCTCTCTCTCTCTCTCTCTCTCTCTCTCTCTCTCTCTCTCTCTCTCTCTCTCTCTCTCTCCCGGTATCTGAGAAGTAGTCTGGAATGTGATACTCATGATATAGTGACGAACAAACAGACGCAGTATATATCTTTTGGTGAAATTATCTATTTTGTTTATCGGCCGTGCATTGTGCATTAAGTATCATAACATATATTGTTATATGAGTTCTGGATACTCATGAGGGGAGGCAGGTGTAGGAGAACACATAATTTACGAATATATTTCTTTCTTATAAAAAAATGACTTTCTAGCTGCGAGCGCCTCAACCTCAGTTTTGAAGAAGACAATCTTACGCCAGCTAAAAGAAAACCATTCACAGGCTCAGAGAAAAGGGATCGGCTGATGAAACTTTTGATGAGCTGAAATTTAGTGGACTGACTAAGAGCAGAAGAGTGTTGCTGCGTGACGCGACCCTGACGTTGGGAAGACCTTGAGTTTACGCAGTGGTTCTCTCCCACTCGGCAACCGTTCTGAGTGTGTAGTTCATGGACCTCACCTTTCCATATATGTTCTTGAATGCCTCGTACACCAGCGGCGGAGTTCCACGTTCCTTCTTGGATGATCCTCACGATTAAATCCCAGCACGACCGAATCCCACAAGACCTGATCCCCAAATATTAATGTTTCACACTTGTTACAGGTTGTTTATTCTCTTAACTAAATTCTATTAATACCAATAATCTTTGATGAATTTAATATGTTTATACAAAAACTGCAAAAATACATGACACATAATTATAAGGATGCATCATGCAGGCACCGGCATCCACAGAGATGTCACATTACTTGTTTGATTTTTTTTCCTTTACTTTTTCTCTTGACACGCTGTTATCATGCACGCCACTTCTCAGGCACCGCCAGGTCCAAGACTCTTCTCAGACTATTCTTAAGTGTTCATATTTTTTTCATTAATTCCTCATTATTAACATTTTTCATTGTCTTCTATAGCATTTTATCATCCCACAGCTTTAAAAAACCAGTTTTTTTCTTTCTAAAAGGAAACAGAAGACCTGAAGTGGAAATCACGATTTATATATATCAAGTTTTCTTTTTGTTTCTTTGACCAATTTTGTTTTGTGATAATATACCTGCTACTCCTTCCCCGCTCCCTCCCTCCCTCTCTCTCTCTCTCACTCTCTCTCTCTCTCTCTCTCTCTCTCTCTCTCTCTCTCTCTCTCTCTCATGACCAATAATGAGCGCCTAGACGCAGCACGGAAGCTTTGACATCATTAACAGGATTTCACACTCTCTGATTTACATCGCGGGGTAATTACCAGGCAGAGGGCTGACCGGCAGATTCTATTAAGAGTCTCACGCTTGGACTTCCTCCTCTCCCTCCTCCTCGCAATATCTCACTCTTTTCCTCCTTTCTTCCAACCGGTAAGCGTTTAGGCTTAATTACATAGTAGAATGTCGAATTTAGAACCCGAAAGTCGCTGATTTTAGAATGTGCAGCAAGGAACCCACTTACTGGTGCACACCTTATAGGGAAGATGCATCGTTCCTCCATCGACAACACACTGGAATGTTTTAATAGTCACTATCTTGCATCGTAAATGATGGAACATGGAGGAAGGAAAGAAGGAAGGAAGGAAGGAAGGAGAGGTACTATTTTGTCTGGTACCTCATGGAAACTAACGGATGCGACAGAGAGGTGAAAAGCGAGGTTCATATTTCAAAAGACGGAATGATGGACAAAACATTGCTGACACGTTTAAAAGATGATGAAGCAGGGAGAAAAAATTAAAAGGTAGAAGCAAGAAGGCAACAATTTCGAGAAACAAAACTTACTCACACTGCTCATCATGCCTACGTCATTATACTCAAGGATAGGGTAAAAAAGAAAAAGAAGGGAAAGGAAAGCAGAATATGAACAAAACGGAGTGTTGCTTTGCTTACCTGATGACCGTGGGGACAGAGAGTGACGGCCGGTTAGGAGCTCCTTGGCCCCTCATGAGCCGAGACGCGCTGCACTCTGAAATGAGAACAAAAAAAGGTGAACCAACGCATTCTTCACACCGCTTCTTAACGATTACGAGACTCAAATCAGGTAGTTCAAGGAGGAGGAGGAGGAGGAGGAGGAGAATTGCCCATGAAAATGATCAGAAAAAAAAGAAAAAACACACACACGAGGAAGAGGATGACGGAAAACCTAAAGATAAGGAAGAGGAAGAGAAGGTAAATAAAGAAGAGGAAAAGGACAATAAAAAACAAGAGAGAAAAACACCACTTCAGTACTATCCACACCACCACTACCACTATCACCACCACCACACCACCACCACCACCACTGCCACTCTTCATTCTAAGCATGGGTCTGCGTTTAGCCAGTCCAAACCTCCACCCTCAGAAAATTGGTGATTACGCTGGGCTGGGCGTGGCGCTGCACAAACACCGCCCTGACTACTGCATTAAAAACGTCATGTAAGAGTTGTAAGAAATGTCCTTCTCTAAAACCTTGTAATCAATAGACGCTCCGCCAGCATAGTCTCCCTCCATTTTCGTCTGGGTTGCCTTCTGACTCTCTTTCAGTCTTGACCTTCCTTGCCTAGCCTTGCTTTGCCTTTTCCAGCCTTGCCTTGCCTTGCACGGTCTTACTTTGCTATTTTCAGCCTTGTCTTGCCATTTTCAGCCTTCCTTTCCCTTGCCCAGCCTTGCCCTGCCTTAGCCAGCCTTACCTCACCTTGTGTGAAGAAGGAAGTCGCTCTCAGGGATATAATAAATGATACTCTTTGAAGTAGTAACGAAAACACACATACTTTCTCTACTATCATTGCTACTACTATTACTATACTACCACTACTACTACTACTACTACTACTACTACTACTACTACTACTACTACTACTACTACTATTACTACTACCTGTACATTTACTATTACTACTATTATTAATATTACTACTATTAGTACTACTACTACTACTACTACTACTACTACTACTACTACTACTACTACTACTACTATTACTATTTCTAATACTACTACTACTACTACTACTACTACTACTACTACTACTACTACTACTCTTACTACTATTACTACTACTACTATTTCTGCTACTACTACTACTACTACTACTACTACTACTACTACTACTACTACTACTACTACTTCTACTGTTATTCTTGCTGATGTTTATAATGTTACTATTGCTACTTCTACTCTTGCAGTTGCTACTAAAATCACCACCACCGCCAGCGCACCACCACGTCCACTAGCACAGCACCACCACAACGCCGCCCTGGTAGAGCCATCACACTCTACTATCCCCATCAGTAACAGTAATACAGAACGGTATCCACTACAATATTTAGTAATAACGACTGCTATTTTCACTGTTAGATGGAGCAATAGGAGACACAGGCTCTCTCTCTCTCTCTCTCTCTCTCTCTCTCTCTCTCTCTCACACACACACACACACACACACACACACACACACACACACACACACACACACACACATGACATAACCTTGAGATGGCGAACATATGGTGCACAGAAAAAGGGCTAAGAAAATAAGATGCGGATGTTTTACAAAGGTTAAAGGTCACAGCAGAGTTACTGCGAGAGTTGCAAAATTGTCGTCGGTCATGTTTCTGAGTGGAGCAGAGTTTTGGTGAGTGTGTCTCCATAAAAAAAAAGCTTAGCAGCATTCTGCCGCTCTTCTGCTCAGCTTATGAGAAGCTTCAAGATTCTGTGTTGCCTAATTAGCACCACGCTGGGCTGATGTGGCTGATGCACGCATCGGCAGCCGCTCCCAACCCCAGCCACTCTCCTCACCTGTCCTGACGTAAGATTGAGTCATCTCCTCTCCACACTTTCTCCTGCCAGTGAAGAATGAGGACCCTGATTAATATTTGCTTAGTATTAAGCAATGCCTAATATGACTAACTAATCCTGCATTATCAGGATTCACATGTCTTGCATGTACGTCCTGCGGGCATCTATGAAGGCGAGAGGAATACTGATATGGGTTTCTCATCCCTTGCTTAGAATTTCGATTCTCCATGCTGTCTGGAAGGAATTCGCCACCGTCGTAAAGTCGAGGAACTGACGAAAGGATTCTAGGAAGGGGTCGCTGCCCCGCACTACGAAGTTGTCTCGCCCACTCATCTCCAGGAGACTCTGACCACCACCAGGATCTGGGTTTATCTTACTAATATGTGTATGAGCATGTTCCAACATAAAAATATAATTAAAGTCAGATGTAAACACAGTGTATTGGACTTCCTTGATTCTTGACTAATTAGACCGGTCCTTACTTCAGCGTGAACTGCAATCTATTAGGAGTCTTATAAAGTTCAAATCAATTAGTGAAGTTTTCATATTGGGCGACAACTGAACTGGCAGTAACACGGAAGAGAAATGGGAACGGTATGAACCCTACTTCTTTTTGTAACCAGTACACGCTGGAAAACCCAAATTGGTCTTATTAAAAAGCTGGCCGGTAGAAAACAAAGTATGAATATCTAGAACAATATCAATAATTATTCCATCAATTATATCCCTCAAACCAACTCAAGCGTAGCAGCCTGGATGGTATGGCTGGCCAGGCGTACCGTCTGAACCAATATCCACAACTCAGGTTTGCGTGAGGGCGTCCAAGAGTTGTTTACTTTGTTCTTTTGGCTTCAGGTATTCGATGGGATACTTCTTTGGAGCCTCTGGCGATCAGAATCTTCATTAAATGCAGGACGATCGAGGCTTCCCTTTTCGATGTTTTCAAAAGCTGAGTGACAAGGAGTAGCGTGCAATAAGCGTTTGGTGGCTGTACCATACATAAAGGTTGGAGGCACCTAAAAGGAACATACGTCATATATAAAAAAAAAAATCATACAACCAGTGCTACCGCCGGTTTCCCTTCAGGGTCTGCCTGTCTGTGCCGTCTCCCTCCAAGTACCTTCCCTTTCGCGTTGTCTCTATCAACTCTCCTGCTATCAACTTCGCCGACTTGTCATTCATCTAACTCAACTGATTTTTCACTGCTGTATATTACGCATATATAATTATCATCACTACTGAGTTAGATTAAAGGGAAAAAAAAACACATTTATACTGCCACCGTTCAAAATTCTTCTTTCTAAAAGGTCGCCGCTAGTGGGTTTCTGTGAGCCCATCGTCTCGTTGCACGTCTCGGGGTTTCTACAGTATTTGCGGTCACATCTTGGTCACACGAAACAGCGTTACGGAAATATACTTTGAGCAAAGCAAAAAATAAAACGCTCCCAGCGTGGTTGACCACCTCGGAGTGGAAGTTATGGCAGGAAATCTTAACTTCAAGCTGTTACTTCAAGCAGTCAGTGCTGACCAATTAGATGCTGCCTTTCTGAAGATGTTTGTGGGGAGGGGAACGAGAGAGCAGCAAAGGGGGAGTGCTAAAGTCTTCAATATGAACAATGGCGCGACCACATGTGGTGTCATCATATGTGTACAGAAGTTAAATCATAAATTTCATAACACGCAAAAAGAAAACAATGATATATAAAGATTACTGTACTGAGTACAACCTCATTGACATTTCATAACGTAAAACCCAAAATTGAAACACAATGAAATACGATGCATCATACTGTTATCATGAAAATCCCGCTGACGAAATTACACTTTACAATACTGGAATATGAGTGAATTAAACATCTTGATAGGCAATGAAAGAGCATTCCTATGACCAGTGCGGAATGTCTACCAATAGCAAACAACAGTACCTCGCCAGACAACTACAAATTGCAACTATAAATCTAGTCGTTTCAGTAAAATTAAAATAGTTTCTTAAGTCGATTAGTTACACGTCTCAGTGGCGTTGGCATAGTGGATAAGGTGGTCAGCGTGGGATCGGGCAGACGTCCACGCGTAGGTTCGAATCCCACCACATACCACTTTGAAGCTATGCTATTTGTCGAGTGGTTAAAGTTACCTACATGTCACCACGATACCCAAGTTCTAGGTGATTAAACCGAAGATGCGCTTGGGTGGTGATATGGGCACTAACATGGATACCATTATAAATAAAATTGCCTACGCCACTAAAAGGCGGAAGCTGAACAGCGCTTCCCACATATACTCTTGAAGTATGTCTACAGACGCTATAGGCTATAACGTAAAAAAGAAGAAGTTAATAGTACATTTACTTATGTATCTAAGAGTACGTGTCAAGCCACAGTGAGATTACATTAATGGGAGATATTTTCTGAATACTGAATCTTTATTACATCACTTGTAGAAATATAATAGTTTATCATACGAAGCTCAAGGTGGTCTCCTTTTAAGGCGCGAGAGTTAACTATGCTATGATTAGCTTAAGGATCAATACATGCTTGAGAGAGAGAGAGAGAGAGAGAGAGAGAGAGAGAGAGAGAGAGAGAGAGAGAGAGATCCTATATGTGATGCTAGGAACATTCAGCAAAATGCTTGAATGAAGTTCGATATAACTTAAAACGAACACGAAGGTCTGTTTAAATATAAGCACTTCATCAATAGATTAATTCTGTATCTGCTACGTCTTCGCCCTCACTGAGACAAAAAAAATTTAGTGGATGGAAAGTACAGAAAACTTAATGTATCTCTTTTTATGCTTCATTTTGCAATTAGTGCATGATAAAAAGAAAAATGAATTTGACAGGCTTCTTCATGTAACCATTGTTGGCACACACTATACTGGCTAAAATTTATTTTGATCAGTTAGTGAGTTGCTATAGAGCTCATACAAATTGCTCATACAAATTCAGATTGGTATGTCCAGTCATGTATCAATGAAGAGAAAACAATACATGTCACTGCAGAATAGGCTGATGAGTTATTGAGAAACTATATACAAGACACTTTTCCACCAAAGATAGGTGGAGAAACTAGCATCACAGTGAAATGAGAGTTGTGCTATCATTAATGGGAAATTTACTATAATCTGTCATGTCCTTCCTTAAATGAGCCTGTGGATTGGTTAACTCTCGAGCTGCATCAACCTTCTCATACATAATGTACAAGGTCTATCCACTTGAAGATAACTCCACTGCCACCACCAACACCGTGCACCACAACGACGTCAACCACTACAAAGGGCGATGAGTGGTGTATGTGGTGAGGGTAATGGCACTAAAGAATGGGCTGGTTTTGCACCTTGTGTCCTTTAGTGATGGGAAGTGAAGGGCTTGACAGGTAGGCCTCCTAGAAATAAGCTTATCGATCATAGGACGCAAAATGTGGAAAATTGAATCGATAACAACATCGGTGTTTTCTCTCTCTCTCTCTCTCTCTCTCTCTCTCTCTCTCTCTCTCTCTCTCTCTCTCTCTCTCTCACACACACACACACACACACAAACGTCTCCAAATACTTCCTAACTGCTTCCTCTGCTAATCCTGATTTTTTTATTTTGTCTTTTTTTTTTCTTCTTTTTTTTTTTTTTTTTTTTTTTTCTTCTTCTTCTTCTTCTTCTTCTTCTTCTTCTTCTTCTTCTTCTTTTCTTCTTTTCCTCTTCTTCATCTCCTCCTCCTCCTCCTCTTCTTCTTTTTCTTCTTCTTTTCTTCGTTTTTTCTTTTCCTTTTTCTACTGTTTTTTTCTTTTTCTTCTAATCTTTTTTTCGATCTTTTCCTCCTCTTCCTGTTAATCTCTTTTCTCTTCATCATCACCATCATCATCACCAACATATTATCATCATTTTCTTTTTAAGTTTTTATTGACTTTTATGATCCTCATTCTTCTTCTTCTCTTCCTCTCATCCTTGTTTTCTATTATCCCATCTGAAACTATACACCCACCCACTCACCCACACATATATACCCACACACACACACACACTCTCTCTCTCTCTCTCTCTCTCTCTCTCTCTCTCTCTGGTGCCCCTAATCTCTATTTTTAGTTTAAATTGAATTTCCTTTTAAATTTTGCCATTTTTGGATTTTTTTTCTCTACTACAACTTTTTTTTATGACTATATATTAATATTACCTTATCTTGACATGATTTTAGTTGCTTTTAACATTTTTATTTTACTCTTAACAGAATTGTAACGGCTTTTAAAATTTTATAGCGGCGGAATATAACCACGCTGTTAACGTACCATAGCATTTTTTGTTCATAATCACTAATCTCTCTCTCTCTCTCTCTCTCTCTCTCTCTCTCTCTCTCTCTCTCTCTCTCTCTCTCTCTCTCTCTCTCTCTCTCTCTCTCTCTCTCTCTCTCTCTCTCTCTCTCTCTCACTAACGAACTCCATGGATTACCAAGACGAGTGTAACCAATCGCTTTCACCCACACACCAGGCCAAGGCAGCAGTTATGATTACAAAAATGTAGGTAATAGCTTGTGTTCTTACTGGCATCTGGAGATTCATATAGGTGGCTGACGGCGCCCACCTGATGAACTCGTACAGCTGCTGCAGCGATCATGATTCTAGTCGTTTGGTGCGCGCATGTGTGTGTGTGTGTGTGTGTGTGTGTGTGTGTGTGTGTGTGTGTGTGTGTGTGTGTGTGTGTGTGTGTGTGTGTGTGCGTGTGCGTGTGCGTGTGTGTGTGTATGGATGGAGATGCAGGAAAAAAAAAAAACAGTAATAGGTAGGATGAGTTACTTAGTCAAGGAGGAGGAGGAGGAGGAGGAGGAGGAGGAGGAGGAGGAGGAGGAGGAAGAGGAGGAGGAGGAGGAGGAGGAGGAGAAGAAGAAGAAGAAGAAGAAGAGAAGAAGAAGAAGAAGAAGAAGAAGAAGAAGAAGAAGAAGAAGAAGAAGAAGAAGAAGAAGAAGAAGAAGAAGAAGAAGAAGAAGAAGAAGAAGAAGAAGAAGAAGAAGAAGAAGAAGAAGAAGAAGAAGAAAAAGACAACAACAATATCAACAACAACAAAAACAACACCAACAGCAACAACAACTATTAACAAAAACAACGTCAGCAGTATCATCAACAAAGTAAAGAAAAAGAAAAAGGAGAACAGGCCACCAGATGAGAAGAGTTGTAAGCAGTCGGTGTTGGTTTGGCTAGGTAGGCGAGTCCATCTGTATCCCGGCGTGACAGCTGCACCCACAACACTGCCCACGCGCCAAGATGAAGACCTCCAGGTGAGGAGTGGACGAGAAAGAAATAAACCACCTTGCCCTCATCTCTCAATGTGTGTTCTCTCTCTCTCTCTCTCTCTCTCTCTCTCTCTCTCTCTCTCTCTCTCTCTCTCTCTCTGTGTGTGTGTGTGTGTGTGTCAAGACCTGCTATTCCTTTTTTTTTTTTTAATGGGTATTTTTTGTTTTAAGTGCGTGTGGTCTGTACATCAACACAGTACCGGAGACATTCATCTTCCTGTACACGATGTTAATGAGGAATCAAGAGTAAGGCGGTGCTCAATCTTGCCCGAGATGATGAAATGCTGCTGCTGGCGATAGTACAATGAAGAATGTAAAAGTTAAGAGCCATATGTAGTCAAATACAGCCACAAATGACAAATTAGTATTTTGGAAAATAAAACCACTAACATTATACCCTTAACAAGAAAATAAATAAATAAAATATCGACACGTGTGCACCTAAAGGCCTTGGGATGTGCACATGTTTGGGTCTCGCCACATAAAAGCCTCCAGACTGATGTGCCAGAAGGAGATACATCAAGCACTAATAAGTCAACAAACTATTATTAACTCTAAATGCCTTGAAGGAAATGGGCCGGAGCTAACTTCCACATTTCACTGTCATTAATTAGGAGAATATCCAAGTTTTTATTCAATTTTTTTTCAAATTCGTGTGTTCATTCATCTCGTCCTTGAGTATGATAACTATAAGACTTGAGGGCAGATCACGCTCAAAGCCATTCATAACCCGCCAATTTTCTGATCGAATGCATCAAGGACTACTATTTCTCATGAATTCCTTAACTCATTATTTTATTTATTTCCAGGTACCTGTGGCTGTGTATCTAGAGGTTAAGTGAAATCTATTTTATGATATAAATTTGTGACCTATGACTTATTTTGCCCTTGAAAATCACTATCGGGATCAAGCTTATATTGACTCATCAACAACAGGATTCCAGTCAGCTTGTCGAATTTCATCCAAGCTAAACTCAATTTCAGTTACCCATCGCATCACACACATCTCGTCTCTTGTTAAAACAGCCACTTAGAATCTCAATGTTCTGATCTGTCTCCATCACTTCCTTTCCCTCAAGCTGTCAACTGTGTAAAGCGGTCTTATTCGTCTATGCATGGAGACAGCTTACAACAAACATTTCGATTCATCAGCTCCTCTTCTTTAGCTGGATATTTTCAGCTCGGAATCCTTCGACGTTGGGAGGCATCTCTTGCTATCTTCTATTGGAATTTTCATGCTAACCACTTTACTAACCTTGCTAACTCCATGCCTTGCACAAATATACATATATTTAACACTGGCGAAATATCAAGCTGCCTTAGTTTTCATCGAATCGCAAGCACCAAATATTACTGTTCCTTTCCCTCGTGGTTTGTGTTCGTATTTTTTACACAAGTTACTTTTGTACGCACTTATAATGTAACTGCAAGAATTTTCCCTTCAAAAGTTCTTTTAAACATTTTCCGAGGACTTTGTAGTAATAGTATGCAATTATTTTCTTGTGTCTTACAACACGTTCTCTTCTTCTTTTCCCCCACCCCTCCTCCTCCTCCATCTCCTCCTCCTCCTCCTCCTCCTAAAACCCCTCCTTTTATCTTCTCCCATTCCACATCTTTTTCTCCGTGCCAGTAGTCTCCCTGTGTGGTCCATTCGGTGCAATTCTGTTTG
>NC_059295.1:7523487-7535987 GCF_017591435.1 Portunus trituberculatus
TTAATGTTTGATCTTGACACTGATAGAAGACATCTGGTGCTTAGTAGACGGGAGTATAGATGTCTTCCGTCAGTGTCAACAGTCTAGCTTTGTTTTATGTCTTTCTTTCAATTCTTCGTCTCTCTCTCTCTCTCTCTCTCTCTCTCTCTCTCTCTCTCTCTCTCTCTCTCTCTCTCTCTCTCTCTGTGTGTGTGTGTGTGTGTGTGTGTGTGTGTGTGTGTGTGTGTGTGTGTGTGTGTGTGTGTGTGTGAGAGAGTGTGGATGTCTGTTGGTTATTCAATCAGCTGCTTCCCCAAGAAAACAACTCTGAGCTCTTACTGACCAATCTTTTGAAATGATTGCGACCACACGGCGCACCACACACCAGGACAGCAAGGCCACAACCCCTTGAGTTACATCCCGTACCTGCCTGCTACTAGGTGAACAGGAGCCAAAGATTAAGAGGATCCCCCATTAGTATCGCCGCAATCGGGACTGGAACCATACTCTCTCGGTTGAGTCAAGTGCTAACCACTAAATTACGTTGTGTGTGTGTGTGTGTGTGTGTGTGTGTGTGTGTGTGTGTGTAAGTAAGTAAGTAAGTATTAGTAAGTAAGTATTTATTGCTAACCATATTACATAAAGTTTTAACATGTACTATATACAATATAGTATATATATATATATATATATATATATATATATATATATATATATATATATATATATATATATATATGTGTGTGTGTGTGTGTGTGTGTGTGTGTGTGTGTGTGTGTGTGTGTGTGTGTGTGTGTGTGTGTGTGTGTGTGTGTGTGTGTGTGTGTGTGTTTGTGCGTGTGTGCGTGCATGCATGTGTGTCCTGAAGAAAGAAAACCACACAAAGATTTAATCTCACAACTAGGTGTAATACTCCGTCTCTGTGAACGTCAAGAGTAAACATGAATAAACACAAACACAGAGGCAAAAGTAAGCACACAGCAAGCGTCATTTAGAAGCACTGTGGTAAGCACTGTCACCACCGTCGCCGCGACCAGCACAGACAAAACGGAACCTCTGGTGTTGACTCTCATTTAGATCCTTATGGCCGGTTCACTCAGCAGCCACCTGGTCGAGGGTGCGCTGCCTCATAAATCATGTAAATAAACAGTGAATGAATAATGAACTCAGACCATCGCGTGGTAACACTAGATATCACTATGTGTCTGTGTGTGTGTGTGTGTGTGTGTGTGTGTGTGTGTGTGTGTGTGTGTGTGTGTGTGTGTGTGTGTGTGTGTGTGTGTGTGTGTGTGTGTGTGTGTGTGTGTGTTTGTGCGCGCTCGCTAAAGGCAAACGCATGTTAATTACATGTATCTCTGGTCCTCTGATCGGGAACAGTTCTTGGCAGAGTACCTAAGAAAGCCCATGCAGGTGTAGTTGGCATTCCATTTCTTGTGTTTATTTATCTATTTTTTTTACTTTAGCTTTTTATATTCTTATTGTGTGTGACCATGCTAATATTGTGATTGCTGTTTCTGTTTTTGTTTTTAGTTGTATTTAGTTTTCCGCATGATCTAATTTGCTATTAACTGTTCTTCCATTACCCATTTTCAATTACCTGTCGTTGTCCACTATTTTTCTTAATCTTAGTTAAAATACCCAAGAATATTTTGCTTCCTTATACAAGATCTTTTCTCATCTCCCCTTGCCATCTCCTGTGCTTTGGTTTGAGAAAACTAAATTGGCCCTAAATGTTTTCGCTAAACAAAGACAAAAGACCATGATGAAGCAGTGAATAATTGGCAGTTCGCCATCGACTCCGAGACATCTATTGTTCACCTTGATTAAAGTGCGTACTGAAAAAAAAATTGACAGTTCCAGAAAGTGTTATGGATAGCATGTTTGTAGACCCCAGGTACATGTAAACCATCAAGCAAAAAACATTAAGAATGTTGAGATCATAAACAAGAGAAGAAAGAAAAAATAACTTTTTCTTTAACTTTCTGTAAAAAACGAAGCTATTTCGTGTCAAAACGAGTTGAGAAGACTGGGAGTGCTTGTTCTATCATCAATGCTGAGTAAGAGCACACGGTGTCGTACTAGATGTTGGGAACTGAAAGAGGAAACCCGAGGAAACTAGAGAACATAAGAACATAAGAAAATGAATGAAGCTGCAAGAGGCCATTAGGGCAGCCCCTGTATGAAAATACCTACTTAATTTCACCTATCATCTCCATCTTCATTTTTTTTTTATCTTCTTTTAAAGCTCCATATTGACTTCACACTAACAACATGATTAATGAGTCCATTCAATTCATCAACCACTCAGTTAGAGAACCAGTTCCTTGCCATTTAATTTTTAAGCCTAAATTTCTCAACCTTGAATGCATTAATTCTGGTTCTGTCCTGGTTATTGATCCTAAAAACTTTGCTTACCTCCCCCTTGGTTATAACCACTATACTTACTGTGAAAATAGGAAACAAAGATGCAAAATATAAATTTTAATGAAATGAAAATGAATAAAGGATGTCAGATTCATTTGGATATCCCTCGAGAACAAAAAAAATAACAGTTGCAATGTCGTTATCGGTGCCTGTAAACAGACAGTTCTAGCAGGACCAGAACAGAATCAGATCATGAAAAAATTCTGGATATACAAAAAAACTAGATAAACATCACGTTCAGTAGACTGTCAGACGAAATGGCAGCTGTGACCAAAAGTACGAATATGAAGGTTGTTGAGGTTTGCAGCTTAGATGGTCTCAACCGTGGCATGCAAACTATTACCCGTTCTCTGTTCGCTGGTCTTAACAACAATTTTAACAATATTCCCAATGAGGTAACTGCCCTGCCGCCTGGACCCGAGCCAAGATGTTCACTATTTATAAGAAAGGAGGAAGACTTCGCTCTAGATATCAAAGAGAGCTAAGTGTTACTGGGAGGTGCGTCAAGTTATAAGCCATATTTCGTTGAAGGTTTGAAAAAAAAGGAATTTATACATAGAACAGAAGAAGTTCAAGCACACCAGGGACATGACCCCATAGTGTATTGTGCGCTACGTTCACAAGGAAAATATAGATACGTAATTGTTTTTTCTGTCATATTTGTGGATGTCTCCCTGTGGTGTGACCTTGTTCCTCGCTGACTGAGGCAGTCAGCGTCAGGTAGACAGCGACGCGCATGGGAACTTTGCACACTGGGAGCAAGGAATTTGTTTGTTAGGTTTTAAAATGTTTGAGACGCGGTGAAAAACTAAAAATAGAAGCATCATAAAATCATCAGCTGTGAATCAGAGTCAAATAAAATAGGATCTGATTATGATGGAAAATAATTAGAAGTGCAACTGCAGAGGATGAGTAATTAAGAATTTAATTGTAGCTGAGGGTTAATTATGTAAAATAATGTTGTAGTGGCTGAGCAACTAAAAAGTACTAATGTAGTGGATATGTGAGTGCAAATTGCTAAATCATTTATTATAAAAAATTGATTCAATGAATCCTGTGGTGTCATTTTGAGAGCAATGACTGACGTGGCGGCGGTGAAATGATTAACATTATCTTAAGCTGCTCGATCTTACGGCCGTGAACTGTTTATTCTCTAGATCAGTGGTTTCTATACTTTTCCTGAGCGAGTACCACTTGGAGGTACCGTACAGTCCCAACCTACCACTGGTTTCATATAAGCTCACTTCTAGCATATATCAATTTATTCACAAGTGGAACACACAAATGAACTAACAACAAGGAACAGAGCTCTATTATATTTTAATGCGATGGATGAGTCTATTTTTCTTCCTCCACCAGCTGATCGATGCCAGATTATCTTGTGTAAGGCAGTCAATAATAATTTTTCTGAGAAATTAATTAATTCAACTAATAATTGCATATGATACCGAAAGTGCTCATGTACCACCTGGAAGGCCTTCTCGTACCACTAGTGATACGCATACCACAGGTTGGAAACCACTGCTCCAGATATATTGATATTCTGTGCTTGAGTAACGGTCGGTGATTGCCTCGGCTTGTCTTTCATTCATTATAATTACAAAGGGTCTCATTAAGATACCAATATAGAAACTGAGGAGAAATATTTTAAAATCGTAACAATATTTCGGCTTCCTCAATGTTCAACATTGAGGAAGCCGAAATATTGTTACGATGTTTATTGAGAAAAGTTCGAAGTATTTTGCCTCATCTCTCTAGGTATATGTTTTTTTTTTTTTCAATCAGGCGATAAGCAGAGGTGTGCGACTATCTTAAACATGAATTCTATGAATACTGGCGATTTATCAAAACTAAAAAATAAAAAATAGTTTGTATGTATTAACACACACACACACACACACACACACACACACACACACACACACACACACACACACACACACACACACACACACACACACACACACACACACACACACACACACACATATATATATATATATATATATATATATATATATATATATATATATATATATATATATATATATATATATATATATATATATATATATATATATATATATATATATATATATATATATATATATATATATATATATATATATATATATAATTGAGGCAAACTATTTGCAAAGTAAATTTCCAATGGTAATCATATTACTTACACGAATGAATGAAAAAAGAAAAAAAATTTAATCCACATAGGTGTTAAAAAAACAGTATGGCACCACGTAGTCCACGCCCAGGCCTGTTAGGCACGCCGGCACACCGCTCATAATGCAGAGGCAAATACTGCTGCCTGATTCCCGCACACTTGAATAGTGAAACATAAAAAACTCAAACATGAAGGGAGGATAATTCATGCCCTGCATCATTCGTCACTGACAAAAGAACAGAGGTATCTTGTAGGTTGCATTAGAGGTAATTCAGCCCATAAGGTTTGTTAATGGTTGTGAGCTTCAGCTGTCACTGACACTTGTATAACTTACAGACAACAAGGAAAACTATACAATTATTAAAAACCCGCTTTGATATTTTCTCAATCTGTTACACAATAAATGAACATTCACTTAACGCATTTGTACTTGAAGGGGGAAAAAATCCTGATATATAAGTATCTTAAGGTGGATGAGCAAGTATTTAATTTGTTCCTTATCCTACTATTTCGACGCACAGGTATCCGCTTGACGTCTTAAGTTGTGCATTTATTAGGCAGGGCGGGGCTGCATGTCTCAAGGATCACTCCCGCAGCGACACTGCAGTCTGGGTGCCGCCTCGGTGCTTGCTTCATCTTAACCTCTTGACTGAACTGGTTTCTCCTTATGATTAAGAAGATGGGCTAAAACAAATTAAAAGAACAATTTCTAGAGATATTACTGAAAGCAAGATGAATATGTAAATTAGAAATAGCCTTTTAGTAAAAGTAGTTTTGATTTTCACTTTATGAAATCATAAAAGGTTACTGAAATGATGTCATGAATAAGTATTCTTTTATGTATTATGCTCCTATCAGAAATTTTTCGAAAAGCTTCAGAGATAATTAGCTAAGTTATAATAGCTTTTCCCAGTTTGACAGTACATAACTCTTGATAAATCATAACTTGAATAATGAAAATATCCTTGAAAACTCTAATATCATCCACTGTAGTGTGTTGAAAATAATGTACATCAGAGGAAGAAATGGTTAGGAAAAGGAATCATAGCATCATTGGCTATAGAAGTATTAATAAAAGTGCATCAGGATGCTGTAACCATTACAGATCCTGCCATCCCAGCCCGGACTCCCATCCTTGCCATCCGTGCCTCCATCACAATGCCTGTACTCAATCAGGACAAGTCCTGCCCCGCCTTGTCGTATCTTGAGCAGGGAAGTAGAAGGTGGCGATATTAGTCTTACTTACATAGAGTATGATCACGACTTAGAGCAGGAGGAAAACAGCTCGCTCCCACACACACACACACACACACACACACACACACACACACACACACACACACACACACACACACACACATACACTAGTAAGGTCACTATTCTGAAATGCTTTTTTCTCCCTCCATCACTACTCTCTAAAGGCTTTAATTGAAGTTACTCGTGTTTTTAACGATGTTTTTATAGTTCCGGCAATGGATTGGAAATATTTCGAGCTTACTGAAAGGAGAAACTGTCTTGAAAATCCGGCTAGTTGTCTCTGTGGTCTTGAAAAAAATTGTTGTGGTGAGAGGGCAAGCCATCTTACGGTGTAAGACATGCTTCAATCTCTCTCTCTCTCTCTCTCTCTCTCTCTCTCTCTCTCTCTCTCTCTCTCTCTCTCTCTCTCTCTCTCTCTCTCTCTCCCTACTGAACTATTCATTTGCGTCTCCTCTAATCACTCCTCTTCACCGACCTTCTTCACCTCACTCACAACTCTTCCACCAACACGTTTTTCTTCTCATCCTTCGTATATATATTTTCCTCTCAAACAACTCTTTCTTGCTTATCATTTTCCTCCTCCAGTTTTCGCTCGATTTTGATTAGAAAAATAAATGCTCTCAGTTGAATGAACAAAAAGGAAGTAGTAAAACGTGATTCAAGTATTTATATTTTTTAAATGGACTTACATGGGTGTGGATATTGGAATTGAAATACATATGCCCTGCAAATATAAAAAAAAAAAAAAGAGGAAAAAACAAAGATATCAGTAGGAGAAAACGAGAGAGACCCTTCTTAAGATTATACAGAGACAATAAAGAAGAAGAAGAATTGAAGGAATAAACAAGGAGTGATACGATGAAACTGAGACAAAGAGAGAGAAAGAGAGAGAGAGAGAGAGAGAGAGAGAGAGAGAGAGAGAGAGAGAGAGAGAGAGAGAGAGAGAGAGAGAGAGAGAGAGAGAGAGAGAGAGAGAGAGAGAGAGAGAGAGAGAGAGAGAGAGAGAGAGAGTTATAAATAAAGAATAAACAAGAATAATGATTAGGAATGTCGGTAGAATGATAGGAAAGGAATACTGAAGGAAAAAGGAGACAGACAAAAGGAAATAACGGAGGGAAAGGGAAAAATAATATAGAAATGAGGAAGACGAAAGGAAGAAATAAGAAAAAAGAAAGAAAGAAAGGAAGACAAATAATAATAATAATAGTAAAGGAAAGGGAAATATAAGAAGAAGAAAAAAAGAGGGAAAGGAGTAAAGACAAAGAATATTAATTAAAAAAAAGTAAAATGTGGCGAAAGGAAAAAAGGAAAATGAAGGAAAATGAAAAACTGAAAAAAATTATGGAATGGATACCAAAGACAATGAAGGAGAGAGGGAGTGGGAAGGGAGGGAAGGGAGAAGGATAGGAAAGGATACATATGGCCCGGGGGACACTGAAGAGGTATTGGAAAGAGGTTTGCTCCGTGGCCGCGGCGGGATACGGTCTCTAACGTAGCACTATGTCACCCCGAGCCCCTCCTTGAATTAGATAGTGGTAGGAGTTTTTTGCATGACCTCCCTACCCTCCTCCTCCTCTTTCTCCTCTGCCTCCCTCACTAACCCCCCTCACTATCACCTTCATCGACCCCTCTTATTTTCGCTCTTCTCTCCACTTGCCTACGTCCTCTTCCTCCTCTTCCTCCTTCCTTCTCCTCTTCCTCCTTTCAGAACGCAAAGTATGTGGCCGCCGTAAGAAAGTATTGTTTATGCTTCCAGTGTTGTTTTTTTTTCCTCTGAAGGGGTAAGGATAGGAAGGGACGGCCTGAAACGGTGGTCAAATGACTGGTTAATCTGCATTTTAATGAATTTCGCGGACTCGCATATAACATTATCCCTCTACATCCTGGTCATCACACGGACAGCCATGGTTTACTTACCACTTCTTATGCTGAGGAGAGAGGAGATCAGGGCTGTGGAAGTTGGAGGTAGCATGATTTATGGGCAGCGAAGGGAAAGGGTCAGGCAGGTGAGGAGAGGTCAGCGTTGGGCGGGGACGCTAGGAAGGCCCGGGGCGCGGGGTCAGGTAGACAAGAGGGTTGGAGGAACACAGTAGCCATGGGGATAAAGGAAGATTGGGAGAATGCAGTGAGTTAAAGATGCGGATTTGATTTGTATACAGACTCGTAAAGGTCAGGAAAGGTCGTTGAGACTAAATGACCGTCCGCCAATACAGTTTTCCAAATGGTAAAGGTGGTGAGTAAAACGACTCAAAACATGAAAATACATAAACATTCACGTGAAACAACGTTAAAGGAAGAAAAGTGAGACGATGACATAAAAAAGAAGGCTATGGTAGGAGTTGCGGGAGTCCTTTAGGTTACGCTAGGCTAGGTTGTAGTTTGCCTTGACACACAGTTGCACCTCTCGAGCCAGTGAAGGTGATGTAGACAATGTGCTCACAGCAGGACATAAAGCAGACTGTGTCGTCCTCAAACTTTCCAGGTACAGTCACGGTCTGCAGTCTAATACAATACCACAATGAATTCTATCTTTTCTGTTATTTTATATTTTATTCTTCAATACGGTCTTGAGTTCTGCTGAGAATCTATTAATTGTCAGTTTACGACAGCAGATTGTCACCTGGTGAGAGGATTTCAGATTGAGAGGAAACATAATACGTAGACAGGGAATGTGAGAACAGCAGGTTACCGGACTGACCACGACTGTAGCACCTGAGCGAGAGTCCCGCAAAGGAAAATTAACATCATGGTAGGTTGCTTACTTCCTCCCGAACGGCGCGATAACCACCACGTTGCGGAGGCGAGAGGCAGAAAATAGTATTAGTTTATCGTCGCAAAATTTCAAGTTGCTGAACAGCAACATGGTTTTCATTAATTCTTACAAAGCGGTGATCGTTTCTAGTTGTTGTTAATAGTTGTTAATAGATAGTAGTATCTTGTATTTCTATTTATTTCTTTTTTTGTATTCCAATTAACGGTGTCTGTATCTTTGGACTGCATTGTATATGAGATCGTCCCTATCTGCCCATGGCTCTGAGATACAGAACGGCTACATAATGGAGGTGTGCTGTAGCGACAGGTAATGTATAGAGGGCAAGGCAGTTTCGGGTGTTTTGTGTTCCTGTCTCCCCACAATCTACTTCTCGCCTTCGTATTATTACTACATGCTGCTACGCATTATTTGAAATGTATTGGAGATTGGCGTATAATCGCTGAAACTTGTAGTTCCCTTCTCGTGCAAGTACGAAGGCTTGACCTTGCTTTACCTATTGTGTTTTTGGTTTTGGTGGTCTCTCCCTCCACAGTGACCAAGCAACCTTCACCAACACTAACATTATGACAGCCGGCAGGGCATCGCCAGCGGTACCATAACAAGAATAGAAAAAAAAAAAGAGGGCTGTTGTCTCTACCACCTTTGATATCTCACTCAAAAGTGCACGAATAAAAAATTTTACAATCAGATTCCCGGGATTTTTGCGTGCCACTTTAAATAGGATGTCAATAAATTGGTTAGTGTATAAACGCTGGTAAAGGTACCGTGGTGTCTGACGTGCGAGGGTGTGACCATGCAGTCTCCACCATTATCCTTTCCCACTCCATTTTCTGCCTACCTACTTATTTACACTCATATCACTACATCACAAAAACAGAAAGAAGAGGAATATATATATATATATATATATATATATATATATATATATATATATATATATATATATATATATATATATATATATATATATATATATATATATATATATATATATATATATATATATATATATATATATATATATATATATATATATATATATATATATATATATATATATATATATATATATATATATATATGTATCAACTCAATTTACAATGCATCACTACTGGGCAGTCACAGTTTCAACATTCTCGTAATTTTCTATACATTCTTTTCTTTCTTTGTTATATCTTTCTTTACGGTTTTTATATCTCATAGTTTGCTTTTTCACAGTAAATTTTATTGGTTTGTTTCTTTAATTCTGTACCTAGATCATCTACATTATTAATATTATTATCATCATTGTCATTCTCTCTCTCTCTCTCTCTCTCTCTCTCTCTCTCTCTCTCTCTCTCTCTCTCTCAGCATTTTCCCAGCCGTTCACACGCTCCAGGCTGTCCCATGAGGCGGTGCCCCTAGTTCATTGGCTTCCAGCGGGGCCTCCTGACGCTGAGCATGACTCACCGCCACCGTAACTTGCCGTCCCCACCATAATTATCATAATGATATCCCATTCTCCAACATCACTCCCAAACAGTAAGTCATGGAGAGGAGGAGGAGGATGACGTGGTAGTGGTGGCATAGAAAGAGCAAGAGGAGGTTGGGTCAAGATGTTTATAAATATACACCATCTCGTTTAACAATACGGTAAGTGACAGAGGAGGCGACAAACTGCGTCTCCGAATCATGTTGAGAAAAGGTTCACTCTGGTGCTCAGCGCCATCCATTTTCTCTCACCTTAGCGCGCCAGGTGAGAGGGTCATGTCCCTGTCCAGGTAAGTGTCATAAAAAACAGCCTCACCTTTTTCCCATCACTACTAATATTCTTGTAAATTTTCTCTCTTTTGTCTTTTCTCTTTCCTTGTTATTCTGCTCTTCATTTTTCTCTTGGAGTTCTCCGTTTCATGTTTTTTTTTTCTTTTATTCAACTTCAAATTCTATTGGTTGTGTATATCCGTTCTTCTGTCATCATCCTCATCCTCATCGTCTCTCTCTCTCTCTCTCTCTCTCTCTCTCTCTCTCTCTCTCTCTCTCTCTCTCTCTCTCTCATTAATTCTCCTCTCATTACCTTCATTACTAGCTCTTTTATTTACTTTCCATAATAATCCTCTCTTCCTTATTACCGTCAACAATCAATTCCTTGTTATTCCCCGTAATTCTTCCTCTTCTCATTATCACTAATCAGCCGTGGCAGATTTTCCGTAATCTTGCACGGTCTCTCAGGCTCCCTAACCCAGTACTCTTTATCTTGGGCAGACCAGTAAACCATCCACCAAACAGGAAAATAGCGATGCTCGAATTCATGGTATAATTCCTTTATGTTCCCTTTTTGTATTAATTTACGGGAGGGACTAAAGTATGGCCCCCGTCACGGAAAATGGGACGGTGCCTCCTGGTTGTTGGGTCAGCGCCGTCCCTTGGGCCAGGACAGGGTGGCAGGGTGGACCAGGGCGGGGACAGACCGTGTGGTGTAGAGCAGGGTGGGGAGGCGGGCCAGGTTACGGACCACTGACCTCGCCACCCAAAATACCATTTCTTTCGCTTCGCCCTCTCTTGGCCCTTCCTTAAATCTGTGCCTCCAGTCATACTTTCTCGCCAGGAGCGCCACGATCGAGGCAGCAGCGCGGCTTTGGCTGATCGAGAAGCGATAAAATGCGGGGAGGGAGGACTGGGAAGAATTACCCTTCACGCTGCACTGGGAGCAGGGAGGGAGCACCGGTGGGTCTCATCATGCTACCTGTTTTACACCGACTCACCTGCTGATCAGCGCACTCCTGCCTGTGAGATATTCTCGGGGACGCGGCTCGCCTTGAAAAAATGGATAATTATGGGGAATTAGGAGCAACGCGTCCTTATGAGGCTTCCTATGGCGATTTGGTTTGTACAGGGAAGAAAATCCAATCACGCAACAGTGGGTTGGGGCTGGCGCTGGTCGGCGGGCAAGGCTGGCTGGCTGTGATGTGCTGCTGATGTTATTCTTCTCTTGTCTCGAGGATGATATAATATTCAATACGGGTTAATTAGCTTACATACATTTTGCAGGCGAAGGATGAGGATTTAACTAAGAGGAAATGATGAGGAGCAGGAAGGAAGGCGGGAAGAAAACCGTGGAAGATGAGAAGAAAGGAACGGGATGAGATGAGATAGACAAGGAGGTGGGGGAGTGGGGTCAGGAAGAGAAGGGGTAAGTGATACGTCCTCCTTCCTCATTACTTCATCCTCTATACTTAATCAACGTCTCATTTCATTAACCATAGAAAATCTGCTTAAGAAAACCAGCCACACTCTGAGCCGTCCACCCTTCAGCATTCCATGGGTTGCTTTCATTAACATTATGCCAGGTGATTATTATAATACGTGGCGACCTGCGATGAGTTTGGGAGCCGAGGGTTCGGACCACGTCAGGCTTACTTAATTGCATTTATGCCGCACTGAGCTCGTTTTAATGCCCATATGAACGTAGACTATAGGGAATGGAATCTGCAGGGACGACCGCCATCACTCCATCGTAAAGTTAACCAGGATGGGTTGCAAGAACCACTAGAGTCAGATCATGAACCCCAGAAATATGAGATCGGAATAAGTGTCTGCATATGACATTGAGTATGTTAGGTGCACACACACACACACACACACACACACACACACACACACACACACGACGAGAGACAACACTAAGGCCATGACAAGTTTCATCTAAACGGCTTCAGTAGTCGCGCCTGGTGGTCTCCATCTGGCTCGCTTCTTAGGACCATCATAAATTTACACGACGGCCGCGGCAGTGGGGACCTGAGCACCGCCTCTCTGTGGTCACCAGCGAGTTATTGCCGTAAAAAACAACGATGATGATGATCTTTAAAGTCGCGCGTCATGTTCATGTTAGTGCCACCTCCAGGTTTAACA
>NC_059295.1:7538487-7540987 GCF_017591435.1 Portunus trituberculatus
ACCACTACTCCCACTTCTATATTAAATCAATAGACATTTTTATTCAGATGTGTGTGTGTGTGTGTGTGTGTGTGTGTGTGTGTGTGTGTGTGTGTGTGTGTGTGTGTGTGTGTGTGTGTGTGTGTGTGTGTGTGTGTGTGTGATTTACGTAATTGCAGCGTGGAGGAGATGCAGCATATTGATAAGAAGCCGCTAATATCCACCTTGAAGTGATGGACTAGTAGGGAGACGCAACCAGGCGGCGCCACGATGGTAATGTAGCCACCCTCTCTCTCTCTCTCTCTCTCTCTCTCTCTCTCTCTCTTTCTGGGTTTACATTCATCTCTCACATCCTCTTTTTCTGTCTTTCCTTTTCTCAGTTTAACTCCGTCCAGACTTAACCTGCTTTTGCTTCTCCAGCCTTCCCTGCTTACCCAGTCCTCCTGCAAGTCATGGTCCAAACAATATATTAACTGCAGCACTACCTTGTCTGATAATTTACTACTTATTAATGTCTCCTGCAGGTGGTATCGGTATAAGTGCAAGTCGTTATCTTCTGTCGCTTCCAGAGACTGATGTTCGTGTGAGGTAGAGTTAGGTGAGGCAAAGCAGAACAATGGTGAGGAATTAGTGAAGAGAAAGAAGAGCTGGAAAGAGAGAGAGAGAGAGAGAGAGAGAGAGAGAGAGAGAGAGAGAGAGAGAGAGAGAGAGAGAGAGAGAGAGAGAGAGAGAGAGAGAGAGAGAGAGAGAGAGAGAGAGAGAGAGAGAGAGAGAGAGAGAGAGAGAGAGAGAGAGAGAGAGAGAGAGAGAGAGAGAGTCAATGCAACAGCAAGGAAATTGATGATTGGATGAGAAGAGGCTGATGACGGTATAAGGAGAGTCAATTAACGTAAAGGGAAAAGGTTAGAGGCAGATGAGTGACTGAGAAGAGGCTTAGGTCATAAGAAGAAACACCAATTAACCCACAGGGGAAAAGGTCAGGAATTAATGAGCGGATTGAGAAGAACAAATGGCTTGAGTGAGTGTTTAGGAACTGAGGAGGCAGAGAGATAGATGTAAGATGATGCGTGGGTGAGTTGAATGGCGTATTATTTCAAGTGAAGTGTGGTATAAAATATTCAAGTGAATCCTCAAGCACATTTATATTAACCTGTTTATACACCTGTCTACACCTGACGAGCCTCATGTTGTTGATGCGGTGGTTTGGGGAGTGGCAAGGCTTGTGGTTTGTGGTTAGTGGCTCGTGTGCGTGCTGGGGGGGAATGTTGTTGACGACTTTTATATACAACCAATTTTCACTTTACAAGCATGATCATGTTCCTCTCCCGCTTATTAACTCCTGCTGTTAACGCTTTACCGGTGGACGAGGAAGACATGATTGTGGTCTTTGCCTACTAGCACATTATGTCTCTGTACTAACCACACTACATGGTCACCTTTACAGAAAACTTAATGATTAACTGATTTTTCTTTTAAAGATCATGTAGTGCTGCACCCACTCTTGCTTCTGTGCGTATGTGCTTCTATTTGTCTAATATTTGTGATAACTGTGCTTTATAGCGGCTGAGCTGTATTGTGGCTTGCGCGCAAAACTATGAGTCCTAAAGCCACGGTTGGAATACATACTGAGCAGAAAGAAGGCTCACGGCTCACCACCTGTTCTTCCTTCCTTCCGGTTTGTCGATAAATGCGTACTTTGCAAACACTGGTAAAGATGGAGTGTGGAGACCTGAATGTCATAGTGGTCCCTAGGTGAGGGATATGGTCTACAATAATCATATATGCTAATGAAACGGAGAAAAAACAATCGCCGAGACCACGCGCATGCAGATATACAGTATATGTCCTTGCCTTTACAAGTACACTTTTAAGTTTGATTTAGTTTTCTCAAGTAACTTACTTTACTAGAACCTTGTTTGTTTATGAATACGCCGCAATTATTACAATACGCCTCGTTGACAGCTTTACAGTGCACTTAGTCTTATCTCATATTACTGAACCCATTCTTCTACCCGGTAACTACCGCATCACTCTCAGAAACCTTTACCACAACACATCACCACCACATCTGCATTCCAGCATCTGCTCCCTCTGATACAGCTGAGCGTGTCCCGCCTCGCCTCTCAGCACAAATTAAGCCAGTGTCAGCCACGTGGCATAACAGGAACATTTCAGCACCGGCCACAACACTTTCCTCTCCAGAAACGCAGTACTCAAGTTCAGCATCTCTGTGGTGAATGGACCCGCAGTACACGACATTTTTTAAGTGCTGCTCCACACAAAAGCCAAAACTGGACACTACTCGCTGAAGAAAGCAATATAATGCTCCTTCACCACCTTCCCGTACCCTAGCCTGTTTATTGCAGCTCCTACCTCCTGATTAATCCACGATGGTAATGGTAAACAACTCGCAGGGAAGAGATGAGTGGGGTGGGGTAGTAACCTGTACATGATGGCAGTCAGACCTGCTTTGTTGGCCTGATCAGACCGTCTTTGGAAACTAGACCTTGGAACGCATATT
>NC_059295.1:7543487-7583487 GCF_017591435.1 Portunus trituberculatus
CACACACACACACACACACACACACACACACACACACACACACACACACACACACACACACACACACACACACACACACACACACACACACACACACACACACACACACACACACACACACACACACACACACACACACACACACACACACACACACACACACACACACACACACACACACACACTGTCGAGCTTCGGCTCGGTATATATAAATTTAATTTTGCATGTAAAATAAACTTTTCTTAAGGCAATAAACTTTACTTACTTATTTACTTACACAGACGCATACACATGTACGCACACACACACACACACACACACACACACACACACACACACACACACACACACACACACACACACACACACACACACACACACACACACACACACACACACACACACCAGTGGTATAATATTTGCACTGTGATGATTCTGATAGCAAGATATGTACTCGGGCCGACCAACCAAATGATAAGATCTGTCGGATAGCGCCAGCAGGGCTTAGGTGAAGGCAAAGGGACGAGAGAGGAAGGGCCAGAGAAAAGTATAAGGGAAAGGAATTTCAAGGGAGAGGAAGTGACATGAACGGGCTTGAGGTATGTGCACGAGAGAGGAAAGCTGTCTTCGAGGAAATTACCTGGGTGTCACCAAAATAGATACTGAGTTCCGTTAACGAAGTAATGATAAGATAACCTGAGAGAGAGAGAGAGAGAGAGAGAGAGAGAGAGAGAGAGAGAGAGAGAGAGAGAGAGAGAGAGAGAGAGAGAGAGAGAGAGAGAGAGAGAGAGAGAGAGAGAGAGAGAGAGAGAGAGAGAGAGAGAGAGAGAGAGAGAGAGAGAGAGAGAGAGAGAGAGAGAGAGAGAGAGAGAGAGAGGCTTTAAAAGAACATACTGTATTATAATATACCACGACAACAACAACAATAATCACGTTCACCACAAACATGCGGCGTCTCAGACAAATAATTATGAAGTTCGTTTTTTCCTAGTGTCTTGTGTTCTTGTGGTTTTATGTTGACAGCCTGCGTCGCGTCTCTTCCACAACGGACATTAAAGGCAGGAGGGGGCCACTACATTTATATGTAAGGACTATGACGTCTGGCCTCTGCCAAATAAGACAATGAGACGTGGTAGAGATGGTGGAGCAACAGACCTTCACCTCAGCAACATGGAATTACGTGTACGGACCACTTAAATTGTGTGTGTGTGTGTGTGTGTGTGTGTGTGTGTGTGTGTGTGTGTGTGCATGTAAGTTTGTTTGAAAGGAAAGATTCAACATCTTCCATACAAAGACGCAGGCCGCTGTGGGCATTTTCACACACTGGATGTTCACACGCGAGGAGCCATGACCAAAAGTCTTCATGTGGCGTCCGTAGAGTTATATGTTAGCTTGCATTTGCTGTCAGTAATGTGGTGAAAGATTGGACGCCGTTAATACAATATTCGTCCTCAACAAATTTCTTATGACTCCCATTAGATAATTGAAATGGCCTTGTAAAGAGCCTCCACCAAGTGATGAATGTGAGGTTGTGATGCTCGAGGTGTGACCAGTATAATGGATTGTTCTTTGAAGCCTGACTATTATAGTGCTTGCTGTTCTGCTACTTTATGTTAATTTCTCTTCCGTGTGGCTATTTATGATTGTTTTTTTCTTTTTCCGTCCGTTCGATGGAGTGCAATTAATTTGTTTGAGAATCATGATATATATATATATATATATATATATATATATATATATATATATATATATATATATATATATATATATATATATATATATATATATATATATATATATATATATATGATAGAAACAAACTGGCCAGGGACAACAGAAAGAGTTAAACGAAAAGTCCCACTTAGTTGCCAGTTCTCGTGCAGGTTCGAGAGGGTTGGCCAAAAGAAAGGGAGTAATGTCCGAAAACCTCCCTCTCAAATGAGTTCAGTTCATAGGAAGATGGAAATACAAAAGCAGGCAGGGAGTTCCAGAGTTTACCAGAGAAAAATATACGATTGAGAGCACTGGTTAACTCTTGCATTTGAAATGTGGACAGAATATGAGTGAAAAAGTCTTGTGCGGCGAGGCTGCATGAGGAAGGGAGGCGTATAGTTAGTTTGGAAGACAATAACAGTTGGCATGAAAATACGGGCAGATGATAGCAAGAGAGGCTTTTTATTTTATCATACCTAATGAAACCATATGAGTGGAATCCCTCCATACATGCGAAGAGTACTCCATACAAAGCTATGCTACTGTCAGACATTCACGAATGTGAGCCACGGATCCTCCGGTATGTAGAATTTTGCCCATACGTGGCGATACGTGGCCATAACTTAACCCCACTACCAAAAAAACGTGTCACTGCGAGATTTAGCAGGTTCTTGCGCGATCAGAAGCACGTATAGGGTGCACGAAGTATCCGATGCAGGCAGGGTATACGAGGTTCTTACGAGGAAATAGATCATGCCCCAGCTTGCACCACGTACCGGTGCCCGTACGACACTAGTATGTGCCACGCATCCGCTGGTATGTGGCACGCAGTACCTGCACAGCATAACGAACAACGTGGTGAATACCTGCCATGTACATAATGGCAACCACTCTTTGAAGAGTCAACAATGCCTCCCTGCGCACCATGGACGCCTTTGCCCCCGTCAAGGAGGTCTTAACGCCGAACATATTATTTAAAACTTTACTTTCATTTACCGTTGTATTCTGTTCATATGTAGCCTGTAGCTGTATTTGTTAAATCGCAGTATAAATTACAACTTTTATTTACAACTTTTTATAGGTATGTTATGTCTATTATTCTATATGCATAACATAAATTATATACATTGCATTTGGTTTTTGCTATTATTACTTAAGTCACATAAAGGCTATCAAACAATAGTCAAATTTCAGCTATCTCCAGTATTGTTATTTCCATATTTACCCTTCCTATTGTACTTTCCTTTTTCATTGTATTCGTTTCAATTTGTTTGTTACTTATCTCAGTATAAATTGCAAACATTATTTATATAGATTTTTTTTATAGTTTGAGCAATCAACATATTTAATATTATTTACATTACATTTGCCCACTGCTATTATTAGCAAAAGTCACTTAAAGGGTATGAAAACCAAGTTCCATAAATGTACATTTTAATCTTTATTTGCAGATTGGCACATGCGAAAACACTGACTGACAAGCAACGTACCTCTAAAGTCTAAACACATCATGTACAAAGTGACGCACATGGAATCAACAAACATGTTAACACAGCATACACAAATCGACAAACACACAGACAAAACATTGTCTACTGCTGGGAGCGATGCAGTGGTGCATGGAAGTCATTTGGATAGCGTGGTTTGGCGCGAAACCTCAGGAACTGCGTGCTGGGAAAGGCAGTGCGAGACTCTTGGGAGGCTACGGCGTGGCAGGTAGCGTAAGGCACTGGTACGCTTCCGGTACCATCCACGTACGGATTATATTCGGAACATATTCCAAAGATACCGCGCCACACACACACACACATATATATATATATATATATATATATATATATATATATATATATATATATATATATATATATATATATATATATATATATATATATATATATATATATATATATATATATATATATATATATATATATATATATATATATATATATATATATATATATATATATATATATATATATATATATATATATATATATATATATATATATATATATATATATATATATATATATATATATATATATATATATATATATATATATATATATATATATATATATATATATATATATATATATATATATATATATATATATATATATATATATATATATATATATATATATATATATATATATATATCCTCAGGGTTCTGTTCTCTCTTTCTATTATTCATTAATGACCTCTTAACCAAACTTCTTGCCCTATCCACTCCTACGCTGATAATACCACCCTGCATCTTTCCATGTCCTTTCAGACACTACCAACCCTTCAGGAAGTAAGTCAACAGATCACGCAGGGACGCCACGGAACGCCTGATTTCTGATCTTTCTAAGATATCCGATTGGGGCAGAGAAAATCTAGTAGCTTTCAATGCCTCAAAAACTTAATTCCTTCATCTATCAGCTCGACACAGCCTTCCAGACAACTATCCTCTCTTCTTCAATGACACTCAATTGTCTCCCTCTGCTATACTGAATATCCTCAGTCTGTCCTTTACTCATAATCTTAACTGGAAACTTCACATCTCATCTCTTGCTAAAACAGTTTTTATGAAGTTAGGCGTTCTGAGGCGTCTCCGACAGTTTTTTTCTCGCCTCTCCAACTGCTAACTCTGTAGAAGAGCCTTATCCGCATGTCTTGACACTCCTCTTTTGAAAGAGTTTAAGTCATAGGCAGGTGGAAATACAGACACAGGTAGAGAGTTCCAGAGTTTACCAGTGTAGGGAATGAAGGAGTGAAGATACTGGTTAACTCTTGCATTAGGAAGATGGACAGAATATAAAGAATCAAGACAGTCAGTTAGAGGAGAAGAGTTGATAAGACGAAAAGCTTTAGATTCCACCTTGTTTAGTAAAGCTGTGTGTGGATCCCCCAGACATGAGAGCCATACTCCATACACGGGCGGATAAGGCCCTTGTACAGAGCAAGCAGCTGGGAGGAGAGAAAAATGGACGAAGACGCCATAGGACACCTAACTTCTTGGAAGCTGATTTAGCAAGAGTAGAGATGTGAAATTTCCAGTTTAGATTTTTAGTGAAGGATAGACCGAGTGTGTTTAATGTAGAGGAGAGGGGAAGTTGAGTGTTATTGAAGAAGAGAGGATAGTTGTCTGGAAGGTTATGTCGAGTAGATAGTTGTAGAAATTGAGTTTTTGAGGCATTGAACAAAACCAGGTTTTCTCTGCCCCAATCAGAAACAAGTGAAAGATCAGAAGTTAGGCGTCCTATAGCATCTCGCCTTGAGTCATTTAATTGTTGTTGGGTTGGGCGTCTGTTGAACGATAGAAAAGCTTTTCGTCTCATCAAGTCCCCTCCTCTGACTGACTGTCTTTAGCCTCTTTCTCACCGCCGAAAAGTTGTATCTCTTTCTATCTTTCATCACTATTTTCATGCTAACTCCTCTACTGATCTTGCTAATTACATGTCTCCCCCTCCTCCTGCGGCCTCGCTGCACAAGGCTTTCTTCTTCCTCTCATCCCTTTTCTGTCCAACTATTATATATATATATATATATATATATATATATATATATATATATATATATATATATATATATATATATATATATATATATATATATATATATATATATATATATATATATATATATATATATATATATATATATATATATATATATATATATATATATATATATATATATATATATATATATATATATATATATATATATATATATATATATATATATATATATATATATATATATATATATATATATATATATATATATATATATATATATATATATATATATATATATATATATATATATATATATATATATATATATATATATATATATATATATATATATATATATATATATATATATATATATATATATATATATATATATATATATATATATATATATATATATATATATATATATATATATATATATATATATATATATATATATATATATATATATATATATATATATATATATATATATATATATATATATATATATATATATATATATATATATATATATATATATATATATATATATATATATATATATATATATATATATATATATATATATATATATATATATATATATATATATATATATATATATATATATATATATATATATATATATATATATATATATATATATATATATATATATATATATATATATATATATATATATATATATATATATATATATATATATATATATATATATATATATATATATATATATATATATATATATATATATATATATATATATATATATATATATATATATATATATATATATATATATATATATATATATATATATATATATATATATATATATATATATATATATATATATATATATATATATATATATATATATATATATATATATATATATATATATATATATATATATATATATATATATATATATATATATATATATATATATATATATATATATATATATATATATATATATATATATATATATATATATATATATATATATATATATATATATATATATATATATATATATATATATATATATATATATATATATATATATATATATATATATATATATATATATATATATTAGGTTTATGTACTCGTTACAAACCAACAAGGCCATTATAAACTTCTGTAGGTGAAACCAATATCACGCAGGCCTGAACTAAACAGACTCTCTTTGTGGCAACACTGCTCAGGTTGAGGCTGTTGCATTAATGTTAACTTTACTAATCAGGGAATGCAGCTTTATAAATTTGTAATGTAATGACATGTATTATACTTAAGTTACCGCATACATATTTTTTTGGGCCAGTCTTCTCTTTAGTGCTTTCAGTGAGTTGTGCCGTGCCTTGTAACGGGCGTGACGCAGCCAGACGTGCCAGCCCAGCACGAGGCCTCTCTGCACCAGGAGCAACAGGTGACGTGAGGGAATGACTCCATCTGTCGTCAAATTAACCTCAAAATTATCGGGGAGGCATCTATTACTGGCTATTAATGGTTGCAGTGCACTAAGAGACAAAAAAAAATACTTATAAGGAAGAACATAGATATTACTGCAGGATTACCCTGACATCTTTATAAGCTCCGCATAGCTTGGATTAGTCAGCTGAGAAGAGGAAACATATTTTTCTTGTAATCGTCTGTGTTGTAATAAAAGTACATTCCTCCTTCTAAATACGCTGGCTACAAAAAATGCCACAAAAAAATGGAGTGTAACCTTTTACAGGAATTGTATTTTCTACAAATTTCTACAAATTCAGCTTTTTTTTAAAGTAGTTAGATCACACACACACACACACACACACACACACACACACACACACACACACACACACACACACACACACACACACACACACACACACACACAGAGGCGAATGTATATATTTTCATAGTTTGCGAAAACCAGATAAGAGATTAATGATTTGTTCAGTGGTCTTCTTAACTACCGCATTTATTGAGCATTAACAACGACCAGTCGAACATCTTACAAATTATGTCTATTGTTGTAATTTGTATATGTTCAATATTTTGTTCGTAATTTGTGTTTGCGAGCACATGAGACAAGTATCCCTGTGAATTTGTTTAATAGATTAATGGGATGATGATCGTTTACGTTTTGTCAGGCGTCTTTTTAAAGAATGCGAGTATTGAACTGCATCTTGACCTAAGAATTCTGTTGGTGCGTATCAGTTAAGACTATAAATATCTTGATACTGTAAACTTTTACTTACTCCTACATATTTCGTCACCATTTACATTCAGGAGCATAGATCGGATAATGTATATACAGTCGTGCCTGCAAGTGAGGGGATACTGTGCACGCTGCGCTGCTCTGTCTATCAAATCCCCCGCGGAACATTTGCCGCTTCGAGTGGCATCTGTAGCCTTGCTATAAAGATTCTTAGTATTTGTTATTGGTTTATTCCAGCATTAGGTCACCAATTAATGTTATTTAAGTTTTTCTACGTTTTAGTTATTTTTTGTTCGACATTTTTCGTTATAAGTGATAAATTCAAAAGAATGACTCGCGATGGTTTATGATTTTTTTATTCGTTTCTTGTTTCTTCTTAATGAAGATGTTTATTTCTTTCTTGAGGAAAAAAGTTCCGACTCAGGAAAAATGAGTGTGTACTCTGAATTGTGCGATACCAAAGAACTGAGGTAAAAGCAATATCAATGCAGAACACTTGAGAACAGCTCCTGCTACCGAAATTCAGCTGTTGGGATTAAAAATAATTAGTAAATGATCAGGAGAACAAGACTTTAATTAATATGAAGAGCAACGTTAGCATGAGCACCTCTTGCTAGAGAGTCTGCCTTTCAGTGGTGCACGGTGTCAGGAAGATAGTCAGGAGAGCCACAGGTAAAAAAAATAATTGCAATGCTTAATTGTTTGTTGCTTGATGTGCACTTGGCAATGCTCCATATTAACGATGTACCCGAGGCTGCGGCATGACATAGCCAGACAAGGGTGGCAAAATTTTCTTCGTGTATTTTTAAAGCAGCACTTCCACTGTTACTCATGCATAGCCACGCCCCGCTACTGACGTGTACGTGACATCTGATCCTGCCACCTGTGTGGCTCCTGTACTAAAAGTCTCAATGTTACGTTGCCACAGACACCTGCTTCGCCCTCATCTCCTTATCTCATGCTATTGCAAATAAATTTCTTTTGCATATCCACTTTCCAAAAGTTGTCACCAATCCACAGCAAAGGAAAAGTATTTCTCAAATTCTTCACACATATGTTTTGTTTGCTCCTCGAAAATTAAAAATAAATTACCTCCGAAAAGAACATGAGTGCTTTCTCTGCAGCTCAGACAGTCTGAGGAAGCAAAGGAGTCATCAAATTAGCAGCAACCTGGAAAATATTCAAATAAAGCCAATTCGAGAAAGAGCAATAACACCCAGAAATACCAATGCCTCCTCGCCACCTGCAGTGTTCACATCCACTAATGAACAAGACCACAGATGAGAGATGTGGCAGCTGATAAGGCGATTATTACAGGAGCTGCTACTAGATGACTGTACTATTGAAGGACAGCTTGCCACCGCCACATTAGGCCGTAATTTGTCGTTATTTACCAGAACGGATTGCCTCGAGGCACCGCTGTGGAGACGACCTGTCTCTTGTTACCGCCGTGGGGCTTGGGCTGTCTGTTTCTTTGCCTAACACTATCTATGGAAGAGTCTGACCCATCACAAGGCCCTCTTAATGACGTGTGTGTGTATGTGTGTGTGTGTGTGTGTGTGTGTGTGTGTGTGTGTGTGTGTGTGTGTGTGTGTGTGTGTGTGTGTGTGTGTGTGTGTGTGTGTGTGTGTGTGTGTGTGTGTGTGTGTGTGTGTGTGTATGTATGTATGTGAGTGTGTGTGTTTAGAATACCTGAAGTAATGAACAACAGATTCGTTTAACCTAAACACACTTATGAAGAGTCAAGCAGAATGGTTTATAGGAACAGAGGCTATACAGAGCTTAGCAAGAACTGTTGGTTCGGCCCTCAGGAGGCGGCAAACTCTCAGGCAGGGAGCGTCATAAAGTAAGGTGGTGGGCGGACTGGAAAGTGAGTGGCTGCGGTGACTGCTGCTACAATGCCGATGCCGCTCGAGATAACACACCTGAAACGCCACGACGCACAAGAATTATTGTGAACAGAAACCTGCAGGGAACAGTTCAGGCGTGTCTCCTGCACCTTTATGCAACTGCCCCTCCTCGGTGTCTTGCCTCGCTATCCTAAGGACATTTCCTTCATGTTGGAGGTTTTTCGTTTTTTCATCACTGTGTCATAATTTTCAGTACTCTGATTCGCGGCTAAATTGATATAAATCATACTAATACAATGGTCCAAATGAATACGTTTTACTGGTCAAATTAAAAAAAGTCAAGAATTTACTGTAGAGACAAAAAGAGATTTACAGGCAGCTTACCACTTTTCCGCGAAGCTCAATACGGGTAAGTTGGAGAAAAAAAAAGTAGAATGCCACGATTGCTGGGTTTCGGAAGACACTGGTAATCTGTTGCGACTAACAAGGTGTTCAGAGAAAATTTGAGGTGACGGCAAGCATGGAAGGGTGAAATTTTAAGGAGCGTAGTTTGGGGACAAAACACTTATGCCAAACTAAATCAAAAGTTTCGAAATGTTTAGAACAACGACACTCCTTAAATGCTCGCCGAGGCCCCATTAGGAAGGATGACCAAAATTCAGATATGAAAACTAATTGGTTATCAAAGTGCCGTCCTTTGGTGCATCCATTGTGAAAGTCACAGACACTACTAATAAATAAATGGTCGTATCTTCCTTTTGAAGAGAAATTCGAAATCGAGACGCAGTAGCAGACAGTGTGCAGCTACTACCGCAACACAGGGAGGCTGGTTTATGTTGCGGGGTGCCTCGTGTTTTTTATCATGATAATTGGTGTGTGTGTGTGTGTGTGTGTGTGTGTGTGTGTGTGTGTGTGTGTGTGTGTGTGTGTGTGTGTGTGTGTGTGTGTGTGTGTGTGTTTGAAAATATGTAGTACATTTTTAGTCTGTGGACCTACACGTACTGCCACATAAGTTGCCTCTTTCTGTATGTGAGTGAGGTTTGAAGGTGTGCGCTAAAGACCATCTCAGTGTCTAATTTATCACCACTAAACACCTTGAATACTCGCCCAAACAATCTTACCAATGTTCTGGTCATTGCCTAAAAACCTGTACTTAAGTGTATCTCATCCCACGCTTGTTTTGTTAGAAAGTCGATATCAGTTGCAAGATCCTCACTTCAGAGTAACAACTTTCCCTTTTTAGGAGAAAACTGCGTAGTTTAAAGTTATCAATTCACCGAAATTTTTCCACATGCGGGTATATTTCACTCTTAGTAAATTGCATACATCTTGACGGATAAGAGAACAACCCTGAGGATGATAATGTGACCTGATACCTAAGATCTAGAAATAATGAAATCTACTACAAAGTTTAGTTTGCATAATAAGCGTCACATAAATCTCCACGTAAGGTAAGGAAAACCACAACAGTTTTTTGGGGGAAGTGAGCTCAGGAACCGCAAAATACACTTAAACACTACATTTGGGACGATGTGAGTCTTGGAGATATCTTAAACATTAGATAAGCATGAGTATTCTCCCTTATCACTCGATTCTCCGTGCTACTTCCTGGTGTTCGGGTGGAGGAGAAGGAAATAAAGCAGCTCTTGATGGCAGACGAAGATGATAAACGGCTTGATAATATGAAACCAAAGGAAAAGGATTTCATAGAATGTGTTGGAAGAGAACTTTAATGAGGAGCAGGGAAAGGTAAACAGGTAGTAAGACATAAGGAAAAAAAAAAAAAAGAAAACGGGAAGATATAATAAATAAGATAGAGGAAAAGAATGGAAGGTTGAGAAATAATATAAGGTCAATAAAAAAAAGTCTAAAAAGAAAATACGAAAACAGAAAAGACTGAAGAAAAGACAGAAAGCAAGACCGAAGGAAGGCATGGAAGGGTGAACAGAAAGAAAAAAAGATAAACACCATAAAACTATGGAAAGAAAAACTGAAAGAGAGAATTAAAAGGGCAAGCAGGAAGAAAAAAACAAATGGGATATAAAAAGAAAAAATGAAATTGACAAAAATCACTAACGAAGAGAATCACACACACACACACACACACACACACACACACACAGTGACACAGAGAGAGAGAGAGAGAGAGAGAGAGAGAGAGAGAGAGAGAGAGAGAGAGAGAGAGAGAGAGAGAGAGAGAGAGAGAGAGAGAGAGAGAGAGAGAGAGAGAGAGAGAGAGAGAGAGAGAGAGAGAGAGAGAGAGAGTTTTAGGTACTGAATGCTAATGTAGTAATGGTAAAGGTCTGTCACACGAGGAAAGCAGAGACCGGTACGTTATTCAGATGAGAGAGGTCGGCCACAGGTGAGAGCCGCTGATTACAGAAGCCGCCTCACCTGAAACTCTCATTATGGCGGGTAGGGATAACGTGCCTGCTGATTGCCGCCCGCGCGCGCGCGCGAGAGAGAGAGAGAGAGAGAGAGAGAGAGAGAGAGAGAGAGAGAGAGAGAGAGAGAGAGAATCACAGGCAAGAAGGAAAAAGGGAAGACAAACACTTCAAGAGAAAAAAAAAGAGATGAAAGTCACACATTCTCTCCACTTGGCTTATCAGAAACAATCAAGATGCTCCTCGAAGATATACTGAACTGCCTCAAATTTATAGGTCTCAAGCGTCAGCCAGTGAGCAAATATGGGCAGTAGTGGTTTTACTATGCGTTACCATTATCATCTTGCAGAAATAAGGTTGGCGGAATGCTAAAGGGATAAATCTTAGGCAATTTCGACTATATTCGGTAGTATTTGAAATTCATCCGGTATCTCATGGGCCACGTCAGCATCAGGTGAGTATAAATTGAAAACTTTATATGAAGATTTGTATATGTTGATATTCACAATAAAACAACAAGTTTACTTAATAATTTGCGGTTTTCGGAGGAATCTACTGCCTCTTATTGGCTTTGTTTTGATAGCTAGAGCAGTCTTGTGGTGAAGAACAAGATAATAGATCATGGTTCTGGGAGGTGTGTGGTGAGAACAAGTGTAAGACAAGATATAGAATAATGTCTGTACATATTTCTTTAGTTACCACTGCATCATTCATTTTGCAAGAAAAAAAAGAAAAAAAAAACAGTTGCTTAATTGACTTTTATGGATACCGTGGTGCATTGTTGGGCACATCACCAGATTGGGGAGGATCGTTACATATGAGTCTCGCCTCCTTGGTGTGTATCTTAAGTGACCTTGATTCCTCATAAGCCTCGCTCCAATTAATCCAGGTGTATATATATTCGCAGTAATTGGATTCAGCTGACATCAGGTGGCAAATGTGCAATCACTCGCGCTGCTCGACAGTTCTCCCTTTAGGTTGTGAAAATGAAGAAGGATAATAGCATTACTATGAATAGTATTAATGAGGAAAGTAATGACAATAAAAGTCACAATAAAAGTGACGATAACAATAAAAATAATGATAATAATAATAATAATGATAATAATAATAATAATAATAATAATAATAATAATAATAAATAATAATATCAATAAAAATGAAAATAATGATGATAACAATAATACTAGAATTAATAATAACAATGATAATAATAATAATAATAATAATAATAATAATAATAATAATAATAATAATAATAATAATAATAATAATAATAATAATAATAATGATAATAATAGTAATTATAATAACAATAATAATAAAAACAATGATAAGGAAGATAATGATGACAATAATAATAACACTTATAATAATAACGATAATACTACTACTACTACTACTACTACTACTACTACTACTACTACTACTACTACTACTACTACTACTACTAATAATAATAATAATAATAATAATAATAATAATAATAATAATAATAGTAATAATAATAACAATAACAATAACAATCACATTCATGATAATAATAAAAATAATAATAATCATAACAACAATAATAATAATAATAATAATAATAATAATAATAATAATAATAATAATAATAATAATAATAATAATAATAATAATAATGAAAAAATAATAATAACAACAACAATAAAAATAATAGTAATAATAAAAAAAAAATAATAATAATAATAATAATAACGATTAAAATAATTAAAATAAAAGTAATAATGATAAAAAAAAAATACCCATAAGAAGAATGATAACAATAATACCAATAATAAGAAGACCAACAACAAAAATAACAAGAAGAACAAGAAAAATGAACAAGAGTAATAATAACACCAACACCACCAACATATAAAACAAAAAACAAGACAAACACGTCCAAAGAATACAAGAAATCCCTAGAAGGCATTGCAACCACCAAAATGAACGATCAAGGAGGAATATTTCTTTAGTGGCTTTTGCTTACTTAATCTCTGTACCATCACCTCAAGACACTCAAATAGAAGTACACGCAATGGTGCAGTATCATTAATCAAGCGTTCTCATCTCTATGGGTTTCTTAAAAAGGTCTGTGCAGTACGCAGTTATGAAATACTTACTATGAAGGAAAGAAAATGGAACAAAGCGGATGATAAGTCAGAGAGAGAGAGAGAGAGAGAGAGAGAGAGAGAGAGAGAGAGAGAGAGAGAGAGAGAGAGAGAGAGAGAGAGAGAGAGAGAGAGAGAGAGAGAGAGAGAGAGAGAGAGAGAGTTAAAATTTCGGCCAATATTTGAAGACATTGCCAAGTTAGGTAAGGTGTACAAAATGAAAATGAAACCTGGAACGCTATATGGTGTGGAAAATGTACTAATAACAAAGAACAGGAGACAGAGATGGAAGTAGTGTCCCTGAGGATGCTGTAACGTGCGTTTGGAGTGACGATACGAAATAAAAAAGATAGAATGCATCAGAGAGAGAAGACACGGAAGTCGGTTTTGGGAGGAGAGGGATGAGAGGCGAGATTGTGATAATTTAGGCAAGTCAGATGAGGCAGGAGGATAAGATGGAGAGAAGAGAGAAACCAATGAGGAGATTAATTTTCTATGGATGCAGTGAAAGAGGACGCAGAAGACTGAGTGTATTGAAGAAGGATGGTCAGCTGTGGCGAGTCTTCATGAAAGCAACCAAAAGGAGAAGAAAGAAAAGAAAAGAAAAGGAAAAAGACATTCTTTTATCCAGTCAAACACACTCATACATACGTTATCTCATCTTACTTCGTTTTCTTTCGCATTTTTTACATTGTTCCCTCACACACACACACACACACACACACACACACACACACACACACACACACACACTTCCCTTGCAAAAGCCCATCAATTATATTATCCAGAGATTTATCTTCCTATCTTCTCGTCCTTCCTTTCCCTTCCTCTTGTTTCCTTACTTCCTCTTTACTTCACTTTTTCCTGTATGTTAATTAAAAAAAAAAGTGAAAAGAATGTAGTTTGAGAATGTTGAGCAGGCTAGATCTTGACTTAATAGAGACACTGACACATGCATTGTTTTCACCGTGCAACATAAACCAAGGCTAGTCTATGAGGTAATATTTCAAAGGACTGCGGGTATGAATAAAATATGATCATAAGGTGAAGAGGTAAAGCCAAATCTCTTTTGACTATTATCTGCATAATAGAACTGTCTACATGAATTGTACTGATGCAGACTGCTTGTTTATGTGTGTGTGTGTGTGTGTGTGTGTGTGTGTGTGTGTGTGTGTGTGTGTGTGTGTGTGTGTGTGTGTGTGTGTGTGTGTGTGTGTGTGTCAAGAGTAGTAATATTTATAGTTGAGTCATTAGTCGTAATTGTACATTACACATAATTGCCTAATCAGTAATCACACACTGAATCATATCATTACTTAAATATAAAAAAAAAGATTGAAGTTGAAAGAATACAAACGGGAGAAATATTTACAAACATGATCAATTAGTGAGAGAGAGAAAAAAAAACAGCAAGAGAAAAATAAAATTATACATGTAATCAAAATGTCAGGGAGTGGTCATGTATTTTTAAATTATATGTTAAGAAAACGAACGATTGTATGTTTTGTGTTTGTAATGAATGGTTACTGTTCTGATAGTGACCAGTTGTGTGTGTGTGTGTGTGTGTGTGTGTGTGTGTGTGTGTGTGTGTGTGTGTGTGTGTGTGTGTGTGTGTGTGTGTGTGTGTGTGTGTGTGTGTGTGTGTGTGTGTGTGTGTGTGTGTGTGTGTGTGTGTGTGTTTGCCTAAATGCATGCATGCATGTGCACGCGTGTGGTTGCGTGCTTACATGCTTGCGTGCGTGTGTGCGTGTGTGTGTGTGTGTGTGTGTGTGTGTGTGTGTGTGTGTGTGTGTGTGTGTGTGTGTGTGTGTGTGTGTGTGTGTATAAAAGAGATCAGACGTCTTCCATCCATTAATCATAGGTAAGATTAACTTGCCTTTAAAAATTCCCCTCTCTCTCTCTCTCTCTCTCTCTCTCTCTCTCTCTCTCTCTCTCTCTCTCTCTCTCTCTCTCTCTCTCTCTCTCTCTCTCTCTCTCTCTCTCTCTCTCTCTCTCTCTCTCTCTCTCTCTCTCTCTCTCTCTCTCTCTCTCTCTCTCTCTCTCTCTCTCATTCTTGTAACATTCACTATACAATATTACATTAGCATGAATACCACCTGCCTACTGGTAAGGCTGCTGCTTTAGTGACGTGCAGACGAGTATAATGAAAGAGTGTAGTGGTGATGATATTGAAGGACACCAGAGTGAAGTGTGAAAAAAGAGAAGATGAACGTGTTTATATATACATTCAAAATAAAAATTCTTCAGACACTATCATCATTCGTCTATTGGCAACTCATATATTATCTGATCAGAATCTTGACCCATAAGAGGATGAGAACTAGGAGGAGGTGGAGGACAAGGAAGAAGGAAAATAAGAGAGAAAGGATGAGGAGGAGGTGGAGGATAATGGAACAGGAGGACAGACAAAGATGGATGAAGGATACATGATGAAACCATAAATAAAGGAGGTGAGATCATGGAAACTTTTACTACGAAGATACGAGGACAGTGTTAGGAGGTTTTTAGTACACGAAGTAGATGAAAAAGCGTTAAGAAAATCTGTGTGCCAGTCCAAAGCAGGCAATGTTAGTGTGCCAGTGACGCAGGACTGGCGATGAATGTTAGTGCGAAAAGAACATAAGAGCATAAGAACAAGAAAATAAGAAAAAACTGCAAGAAGCTTTAAGTTCTAGATGTGGCTGTCTCGTATAAACACACCTACCTATTTCTACCTATCATCCCCGTCCAGGTATCTGCCGAAGAAAAAAAATGCGAGAGGAAATACAATCAGAGGAAAAAGAAAAAAAAGGGAATGATAGAACGGAAAACAAATAAGAAAAATAGAGGCTATAAAACGTAATATTGAAGATTATGGGGAACACAAAGGTGCAAAACATGAACAGGACCAAAACTACTGGGTGAAATATTACTTGTGCCGCAGAAGAAAACAAATGTGAAAAAGGAGCAAGGATGATGACATCAAAATAATTCATCAAAGAATATTCTACATTCAACTGAAAGAAAAGGAAGGAAAGAGAGACTTCACAGGTGCTTAATTTTACATGTGAGTATTGATTCATAAGATAATGAGCGAACAAAGTTAAGACGTAAGATTATTATTTGATTAAAGAAGCTGCAGAGAGAGAGAGAGAGAGAGAGAGAGAGAGAGAGAGAGAGAGAGAGAGAGAGAGAGAGAGAGAGAGAGAGTATAAAAGAACAACAGCTAAGAGAGAACAGAAGAAAATGAAAGAGAAGATGGATGAGAAGCAGAAAGAGACAAAAAAAAAAAACCCACTAAGCCAATCAACAAGCCAAATAAACACGAGCCAGCCAGTCAGCCAGGCAGCCAGCAAGACAGCCAGCCAACGAGCCAGCCAGGAAACCATCCATGAAAACTAAAGAGTCACCCAGCAAACCATCCATTCACCAACACACCCACACAGCCACACGTCCACTTAACCAGCCAGTCAGTCAAGTCAAAATTCCGGGACGTAAGCACTGCCACATATGGTTTTCACAGCGGCTCAGATCCCCACACAATCCCGGACTTCGATGGCAGCCGATAGAATCAGTAATCGCCAGTAATACCCGATCATTGGCTCTCCAAACGACGGGGTTCAATGCTGCACTCGCTATCCCGACCATGTGAGTCTCCTCATCGCTTCACTCAGAGTTACGTCCCGTCGAGTCCAACAACACAGACGGCAGTAGTAGTAGTAGTAGTAGTAGTAGTAGTAGTAGTAGTAGTAGTAGTAGTAGTAGTAGTAGTAGTAAAAGTAGTAGTAGTAGTGGTAGTAGTAGTAGTGGTAATAGTAGTGGTAGTAGTAATAGTAGTAGTAATAGTAGTAGAAGTAATGGTAGTAGTGGTAATAGTAGTAGTAGCGATGGTAGTGGTTGTACTAACCATACGAGAGAAAGAGAGAGAGAGAGAGAGAGAGAGAGAGAGAGAGAGAGAGAGAGAGAGAGAGAGAGTGTGTGTGTATGGATGGTAATGAACTATTATTTCATATTATCATAAAAAAAAGACCCCAAAGATGATTCCCTGCAACACCGAAGCAGCATAAGTGGTCACTTCACAAGACACACACACACACACACACACACACACACACACTAAAGGCAATGGATCTACCAACCTTGGAGCAGAGAAGAGAGAGAGGGGATCTGATACAAGTTTATAAATTGATTAACGGAATGGATGAAGTGGATAATGAGAAACTGATCCTGAGAGAAGAATATGACTTTAGAAGCACAAGATCGCATAGTAAGAAACTAAGGAAGGGACGATGTCTGAGAGATGTTAAAAAGTTTAGTTTCCCGCAAAGATATGTTGAGACTTGGAACAGTTTGAGTGAGGAAGTGGTATCAGCAAAGAGTGTACATAGTTTTAAAGAAAAATTGGATAAGTGTAGATATGGAGACGGGACCACACGAGCATAAAGTCCAGGCCCTGTAAAACTACAACTAGGTAAATACAACTAGGTAAATACACACACACACATCACACGCCCGGTAGCTCAGTGGTTAGAGCGCTGGCTTCACAAGACAGAGGACCGGGGTTCGATTCCCCGGCCGGGTGGAGATATTTGGGTGTGTCTCCTTTCACGTGTAGCCCCTGTTCACCTAGCAGTGAGTAGGTACGGGATGTAAATCGAGGAGTTGTGACCTTGTTGTCCCAGTGTGTGGTGCGTGCCTGGTCTTAGGCCTATCCGAAGATCGGAAATAATGAGGTCTGAGCTCGTTCCGTAGGGTAACGTCTGGCTGTCTCGTCAGAGACTGCAGCAGATCAAACAGTGAAACACCTGGCCGGAATGATACTATACCTAATTGAGCTACAAAATATAAGCAGTAGGTGATATATACATTTTTATTCTTGTCTACGTATACTCACTACATAAGAAAAAGAAGAAAGAATGAGACTGTGTGTGTGTGTGTGTGTGTGTGTGTGTTTCACTGTTTGATCTGCTGCAGTCTCTGACGAGACAGCCAGACGTTACCCTACGGAACGAGCTCAGAGCTCATTATTTCCGATCTTCGCATAGGCAGAAAGAGACAAAAAAAAAAAAAAAACAATAAGCCAATCAACAAGCCAAATAAACACGAGCCAGCCAGTCAGCCAGGTAGCCAGCAAGACAACCGACCAACGAGCCAGCCAGGAAACCTGAGTGTGTGTGTGTGTGTGTGTGTGTGTGTGTGTGTGTGTGTGTGTGTGTGTGTGTGTGTGTGTGTGTGTGTGAATGAAGATGCTCTTATCAATACAGTACAAAGAAGTCTAGCACGAGTCGGTAATAAATCGCTCAACAAAGTGAGTAATAAGATAAGAAGATAACAAAACTAGGCGCTAAACAAGAATATGTATAAGAAAAAAAAAATAAGGCTCTTACATGAATCAAAATAAGAGACTCGTCACATCATATATCTCAGTGGTCCCTTGTTTTCTTGTGTTGATTTTTTCCTATTATCCTTATATGCAAGCAACGGGTTTTTTTCTACTTCACTTTTTTGGGGTAGGCAGGAGGAAGGGTTTAGTTCTGAGGAATCAAGGTGTGGGATCCAAGAATCGTCTAATGTTTATCATAGCCGGTTCAGATTTTTAAGGCAAACTCGCAAACGACCTGACAGCTGAGAGAAAAAAAAAAAAAAAAATTAAAATAAATAGATAAAGAAAAAAGATGGTACTGGTGTTGTTGGCATTGATCTCGTTGTTGTTACTACTGGTGGCAGTGGTGGTGGTGGTTTTGGTGGAGGTGGTGACAATTCTGAGAACTAACAGTATTTGTACTCCAGTGAGTATATGCCGTTCAAAATGTAGAATATGAGGCAGATAAGGCGGAAAAGGGACACTGAGCGGATGATGGCAGCAGTATAGATTATGATAGCAGAATAAGTGATGAGGGAAATATAATACAAATCAATTGAATTAAAGAATGAAGTAAAGAGACTTGACTATCCAACCAATGCAACTGTGGGAGTAAAGTATAAAAGCAAAAATATAGAAGATAAGGCCACAATCCTGCAGAAAAAAAGAAAAGTATAGATGAAAATTCAAACAGACAGACAGATAGGCACACAAACAGGTAGTATATAAATAAATGACAAATTAGAGGCAGTTGGTTGAATATTAAGTTTCTCGTCTCTCGGAGGAGAAAGAAGACAGGAGGGAAATCTTAGAAGAAGAGCATAACGAGAAAGGTGAACCACTTAGGATAGCTGTTTTTTTTATTTTTGATATTAGTTTCACTCGCACTAATTGTAAGCCCGCTGGTGGAGCAGCTCTGAAGAAAGAATAGTAATATTACTCTACGTCTCCTTTATCTGATGAATTAGTTTTTTTCTTTCACCAGACTGGTTCAGTGTTGCTTATATTACTTACTCTGTACATAGACCTCGTAAAAAATGTGACATATACAAAATGGATTAATAAAGTAAAAGATGATATATCAAATATAAGGCAAGAAAATAAAATTACATACAAAAATATAGCAAAGAATGAAATGAAAATGATCACGATAAAAAAATACATGAATAAATAGAAAAGAAAGGCTGGTGAAATTAATAGAAAAAACGGAACAAAAATAGATATCAATATAAAGTGAAAACCGACGAAATAAAAGAAAACATAACATGACTAAAAGATAAGTCTACTCTCAGAGGTTCTTAAACTCCCACCTGAGGGCACGTCAGACAGCCTGCTAAGGAGGAGGAACTGAATACTCCAGGAACTGAACTCATCTACAACCACCTGTTACTACCGCTACGCTCCCATAGCTAGGTGACATAGCACGAGTGGCGTCAAAGGGTGAATAGCTACAAGGGATGATGACAGTGGCTCAGGATCAATCTGGCGACTCTCAACCTGAATTTACATATTGAGCCCATTAGCAAGCATACATACATGGCCTAAAGATTACTACATTGTAGATAAAAAGTCTGCTCTTTTAGTATGCTTGATATCTAAATAATTTTTGAATATGTTCTTTCATGAATACCTTTGTTATCATTACTACTACTACTACTACTACTACTACTACTACTACTACTACTACTATTACTACTATTACTACTACTACTACTACTATTATTATCATTATTAATATTATTATTATTATTATTATTATTATTATTATTATTACTATTATTATCATTATTATTATTATCATTATTATCATTATCATCATTACTATCATTATAATCATAATGATTATTATCATTATTATTATTATTATAATAATAATAATAATAATTATTATTATTATTATTATTATTATTATTATTATTATTATTATTATTATTATTATTTTCATTATTATCGTTATCATCATCATTGGAATCATTATCATCGTCGTCTTTATTATCAACATCAACCATCACCACGCATATGAGTATATATAAGAAGTGTATGAAATTTATAACTAGATATACGTAATAATGACTTTTTTTTCATTATTCATGTCCATATGTAAGTTTTGCACAGCCTACTGTTTCCCTACAGTCAACAACTGTGAATATAATACATTTACCGCAGGACCAACCATATGTATTATCTTATGTTTTCTGCTATTTTGTCTTCAAATCTCATAGATTTCATGGAAAAAGTAGACATCGGCTGGAATGTCTTAGATATGGCTTCACATCGCTAAACAGAGGAGGCTTCGACTGCCAGTGTGCTGCCTGCCTGGAAACTTTGAGCAATGATGTGCACCCTGCAAGTATGACAGCGCACCACACTTGCCATCACCAGAATTACCTGAAACCTAAGAGTCTGCTTCATAAGCAAGAGGGACAGTATGAATACACAACGTCTAAACAACATTGGAACTTTTCGACAGCAGTCGGCTACGAGTGGATAGACATTGTAAGAATTAAAACAAAGTTGCTGCTTCCTAAGGAAAACCTCCATAAACTGAGAAAGATTTCACTCACTGATTTCAAGAGACTGACGAAATGGCAGAGGCAATAAACTCTTAATTGATGAAGCTGTCTTCCCCAGTGTTTGCGATCCAATGTGACTAAAAGATGAAAATATTTTAGTGCTCCCACTTGTTAGTTAACACATAATACATGTGAAAAAGACACCGTGGAACTGAATGCATTATTTAATTGAATTTAGGAATTCAACACAAATCTTAATATTTTCAAAGTAATATCTGACTTCTTTCAGGAATAGGATATTTCCTGGAAATTTGAATTGTATTGTGCAATGATTAGACTGAAACATGGTAAGGATGGCGCTCAAGCTTCGTTATGATGACAGTTAAGGCTCTGATGGCAGTTACTATATAATGATTCATTCACTGCGAGACTGGCAGCAAAAAAAACATGTTATCGCCACCCGAGAAATATTTCAATATCAAGATCAAGATCAAGAATCCCTGATAAGGCAGTGTTCTCTCCACAAAACTGTTTGCAAAGTTGTGTCAAGATTTGAAAACATACATAGTAACATGGTGGGGCAAATGTTCAAGACTTCAAGATAAACTAGTAGTGTTCCTGAAAGTTTTATGAAAACATTGTTTTGCCACGATCACTTCAGAGATTTTTGTTCTGACAGTTAAAAGAAAATACAAAACTATGATGGCATAGTGTGATGCAACTCTTACATTCATTCAATAATTTCAACAGTACTAATATCAGCAAAGGTAGTAGCATAGTCGGAAGTTTTTTGGAAATAAATGTCTCCTTTCCCTCTTTATTCCTTCCTTACCAGTAGTTCATCTTTTCTTTCCTTATTTTCCTCCCTAAATCAGTACTTCTTTCCTTTCAGCCATCTTTTTTTCTTTTTTTTTTTTACTTTCTTCTTCTCCCTTCCTTTCTTTCAGTCTCTATCCCTCTATCCCCTCCACTCTCCCTAAGTCTTCCCTACTCACTCACCCCACCACCAATAACCAATTTGATCTCGTAAATCAAACACTTATCTTCCTTCATCGCGCTGGAAATGCAAATGTGCCCCTCAAAGTTTCTCAGACGAATTCTTGTGATGAGTATTCAGAAACTTGAAAGCCCATTATTTACATTCAGCAAAATATTTTATTTATATTTTTGATGCTGTAACAGAAGGCAGGCCGTTATGTGCTCCGTTTTTCCTACGACTTGGCAGCTTAAAATTTAACTCAAGGAGCTAAATATTGTCTTCTGAACTTGTTGCTTTTCAACTCAAACAATATTTTTCTCCCGTTAGCATCCATATGTATTATGGACGAGGAGCTGCTTGAGTACAGCCAACATGCTGCTTCTGGGCGTCTAAAGGAGGCACATTCCAACTACCATATGTGGTGTGCTTAGCTTCCACCTCACCTGAGAATTATTCTGTTAATAGCGGTAGTTGGATGGCGGTGAAGACACGGGATGCCTCCTGTGGTGGTAGTGAGGCAGACAAAGGCCAGGCAAGAGTGTACTGGTATAAGGTAGCGGGGCTATCTCGGTGTATTTATAATTGTCACTAATGACCGCATTCGTCACGATAACCAAAGATGTCATGACGTTCCTCAGCGGGGAAGGGACGTGATCTTATCTCTCCCGCCCCCGACGCGCGGCCCCAACACTTTCCACTGTTTCCGGAGGATCCTTGGGTGGTCTATTGGCAAGTAAAATTAGTTCTGATATCTCTCTTTCCATCATTTCCCTTCCCCTGTTTTGTGTGATGAATAACGGTGTGGATGACACACTTGCTTCTTACTCCTCATTGTTTCTACGAAAATATTGGTAGCTCTAATCTGTATTCCAAGCTGACTTGCCTGTAGCCAGTCAAAATTTACTCAGGCACCTCTTGAAAAAGAAGACACCATCACACACCGAAACTGGCGATGATATGAGCCACCGCTAAGTCACAAAAAGACCTCCTGCAGCTCGGCTTTGTGGCAGGTGTGCCTCGCTTCCCCACGGAAACCTTCTGGGCTCAGCTTTCACGAGGACGAGTTGGACAGAGTGATTAATTTCTTGTCGTGTGCCGGGGCGGCGAGGTCACAAGCGGTGGCAGGTGTCACAGCTAGGTGATGGATGCGAGGCATCTCCACATCGCCTGTTCAGCCACACGGCCACACAACCTGCCTCCACTTGTTATTGGCAAGAGAATTTTATATGAGATCAGGCCAGTAGACGCATTGGAATAAATGAATATATATAAAAGCTTAGCCAGTTCTTCTCCGTTACCGTCAAGAATTCAATAAAACCACAGTGTTATTTTAAACGTTTTCCTTGTTTAGTAAATTATGCTTGACAAAACCATTTGTGGAGGGATTTCTGGTGAAGGTTCTCCTCTATTCATCTTCCGTTGTTACGTCCGCGGTGGGATCATTGTGGGGCTGGAGCCTCATGGTGAGGGCGGGAGCTTTGGTCCAGTATTTACGTGATGGCCATGTTTCCTGGATTGCACGGCTAGAGTTGCCTATGTATCACCCCCTGGACGACAATTGTTTGCGACTGGCTGGTGTCAACTTCTTTTCGCTGGTTAGCCTTACTCTTTGAACTGAAGGGAAGATACCAAATTGGGAGCTGCAATTAGTAGTTTTGTAATCCGATGACGATTAGTATTGTACTGGTGTTATGGAGGTGATGCAAGTGTTGAGAATAGAAACAATGGCAGTGGTAGAAATGGTGGTGGCGCTTGCGAAAGTGATCGTGATGGTAGTGATGGTTATGGTACAGATGATTATGTGTTTGTGAGGATGGTAATGGTGATGGTGATAAACTTGGTAGTAATGGTAGTGATAGTGGTGTGTTAGTGGTTTTGATTGTGGTGATGATACTAGCAGCGCCGGTAGGGATTGTCGTGCGTTGGTGGTGGCGGTGGTGATGGTGATGGTGATGGCAGATAGTGCAAGGTTTCCATCCCGTAAATTGGCAAGGAAAGGAGCGGTTTGCGGCAAAAGGGTTAACAGGGAGGCTTGTGCGGAGCGTTATCAGGGCCGGCTGTGTAGTGGCTTCCTGATGCGGGGATCAGGTAAGCAGACAGATCACAGTGATGAACAGATACTTGGATCCAGCGCGCCTCTGGCTATAACACAACGTGGATAAATAAATTGCAAGAGTGCTTCTACTGCCAACGATGCAATCACACAGGGCGCGTCAGCCTTTAGAGGGTGCGGTGGTGACCCTCTCAGCTGTATCAGCCAACTATTAGAGTCAGCTTTTCAGGGAGAGGCTGCAGACCACCCATGAGAGGATTCTATAGCCTGCCTGTTTACAAATAGTTATAACAATAAAGTAAATCCATTCTCTCTCTCTCTCTCTCTCTCTCTCTCTCTCTCTCTCTCTCTCTGTCTGTCTGTCTGGTAGATCACGCAAGGCTCAGCTTTCAGTCGGCTAGAATCAAATGTACAGTAAATTACCGAGTAGCTAAGCAATATACCTCGAGGGCGTTTCCTTCACCCCGGGATTTGTGGCGTTTTATTACCATAGTAGGATTTTTTTTCTACATTTAATATTATTTCATCTCTGTTCGCTAGTACAATAACAATTATTATATGGTTGTTTCTCAAGAGGACCCGGAATAAACAATTTCACTTCCCGTCCCGGATCACTGATTGCAACGAGCTTAGGTGGGTAGGTGTTTGTTGGTGCTGCTGTTACCGCCCCCAGGACACCATCATTGCCTTGGGTGGTGGCCTATAAATCTGGAGCACTATGGTGTATCCTCCCTCCAAACATCCATCATTGCTTGCCTTGCGACGCACTAATCCCAGTCGTGGCCAAACAACTCCAGTGCGCCATTTACATACGCGCGTCATCCTCGCCTGTAATTATCATTCAGGTGTTAATTTATCACCGGCAACACCTGCACTTCGAGATGCAATATATCTCGATTGTTTTTCTTGCAGTCAACGCCACGATACTTGAGCCTGATACATCGCTGCCAGCACAAACGACCCTCCCCACATATACAATGTACGTACCTCCTCAGGCCCTGAATTATTAACCCCAGCAAGGAAAGTATCGATTATCCAAATGTTTTTCAAGGGAGGAGTCACCACACATAAACGTAGTGAACAAAAATAGTAAAAGGAATATAAACTCCTGGAACATACACACTTGAAACAGCTAAGAGCGATAAGAACAGCATATAAAAAAAAAAAAAAAAAAAAAATATGCACACTTCAGATAAGCACAAAGCGAGTGGCACACAAGCCTGTATAAGAGTTGGATCATTGTTTGCATTAGCATTAACATTATTAATTCAGATCACGAGGAGATTGGGGATATTTTCTTTGACTTTTTTTTCTTTTTTTTACTCTGTAAATTCACAAAGATTCAAAATTGTCTTGAGTTGTTATTTATAGAATGCTCAGGTTAGTGGCATTTGCAAATTCAGTGAACGACAATGTTGTTAACGATGTGCAGGTTTTAGTTTGGATGTGTGCACTTAGTGATGCCCGTGTTTTTTTTTTCTGATATTGGTGCTGGTCACAGTACTTGTGCCGATAATAATATTTGCAAGGATCCACATTCCCATTTCATGTTGATATTGATATTTGCAAGACTTCATTACAAAGGGCAACAATGATGGCGTGCACCTTGAGCCCAGGACGCGTGATGCATCAGGGAGCCGCGGAATAGTTGGGCAATTCTCCCAGGCTGCAGTGTCCTTGTTCTCCCCCAGCAGCTAATGGCCACCTTGATGTCGGGCATCTTGGCGGGTAGTATTCTAAAGGAAGAAACACTGCCTCCTGAACGCACGCACCATCAAATACATTACTAGATTTGTACCCAAACGAACACACTTTCTGTACCTGAAGGCTTGATTCTCTTGCTCTCTCTCCCATGTCTGCTACGAAAGTTCAGCCATGCACAGCTTTGCGATACGTAAAATATTTTCTTTAGATTGAAATATCATGCATAAAAGACAGGCTTTACTATGCACATTCAAATGTAAGCAAGTGTATGACCATTTCACCAATGCTAGTTTTCTGTTGTTTTTATCCAGACGGTCAAATACATTCATTATGACACTAATTCATAACTTCAATTCATTGTTTCATCTTCCATATTTGAGGACTGGGTGGCGTAGTTGGTTAAGACGGCTCGTGTTTCAATCCTTGCCAAACCTAGTTGCCCGGTGGGAGATGTAGCGTTCTCCTGTGAACCCTAGCAGTGCCATATAATCTAAGGCCTAAGCTGTTGCGGCGTCTAATGGAATAATTCACATTTTTCTTTCATATTTCTAAAAACTAAACTAATCGCCGTTTTCGAAACTTTTCGCGTTAATATTTTTCATTAAGAGTTGTAACACAATGAACAAATTTTCTTCCTTTATATGACCTTGGCCAGAATTTATATATATATATATATATATATATATATATATATATATATATATATATATATATATATATATATATATATATATTAAAATTAGCAAACTGTCAATATACGAGAGTAGTTATTTATTCAGGTAATTAGATATCTTGCTCCTAAATCAACTACCATCATGATCTCATTTATTCCGAAACTCATATAAACTACACACTATTCATTCTGACTTACAAGCAGTCATCGAGACAATTATTGGCCAAGCTATCATGCTAGCAGTCATCCAAACAATTACTCATTCAGTCAGATAAACAGTTACTACCACATGAATCAGTTTAGACTGCTGACTCTTCTTGACTGCAATGGGCATTTTTATTGTAATTCTTGTTGCTCTTGGCCGATGCCACTTCTACATAAAAGAAAAAAAAGAAACAATCAACCAACAAAAACAGTCTCTTCTCAGCCAAATTGAAAAGTTCACTAGTCAAGCTCTCAGCCACATAAGAGTAATTATTTAGTTGTCCATTCGCCGGACATTTTGTTGCAGACAGTTACTCTTCGGCCTTGCTGCTTAACAAGCAAACATTCTACTGAAAAATCAGCCACTCAGCCGATCGAGCAAACGCACTAACTTCTGGTCTCCAACAACTGATTATCAGTCGATTAGCCATCAACCCAGTCAGTCAGCCAGCTTGACAGCCAGCAAAGCTCGTAATGCTGGTAATGTATGAAATAGCTAAAAATCCAGCGAGACAAATCAACTAGGCAGCCATTCATCTAACCAACCAATCAAATAACCAGTCACCCAATCAACTACTCAGTAACCAAGTGGCAGACAGACAGATCGACCGACAAACCAACAGGCAGACATACAGTCATAATGTATATATATATATATATATATATATATATATATATATATATATATATATATATATATATATATATATATAAGAGAGAGAGAGAGAGAGAGAGAGAGAGAGAGAGAGAGAGCCAAACAGCCTGCTAGTAGGAAAGGACAGTCAAACCAGGTAACATCACTATGGCCAGCAAGTAAGTTTACAGCCTGCCGTTCCAACAGTAACCCTTGGTGCAATGTCCAGAGATTCTATTTTGATAATAAAACTTTATTTGTACAATGCGCATATTTCCATTATTGGAATCGCCTCTCTATCTTGCGTCGAACACCGTAATCGAGGTGATAATAACAGCCTACTCTCCGCTGCACTGTTTATTACTCTCGCTGGAGTATGAAGCTGCGGTGCTTGGGTGTGCTTTACGACGGACCTCCCGCACCCTCTGCCAAAGGTGCGGCCTAAATGATTCCAACCTTCATAATTCTACCCGAAGGAAAGTGATAGGAGGAAATGCGACTAGATAGCTTACTAGTTTGCATAGGCGTTTGATGCCGTGAATCTGTGTGTGTGTGTGTGTGTGTGTGTGTGTGTGTGTGTGTGTGTGTGATAAATCTTTGTTAATTTGAATTCAGTGTTGACATTCACAAAAACAGTGTTTTTTTATGGTATTCATGAGCTGACACACACACACACACACACACACACACACACACACACACACACACACACACACACACACAAACATACACACACACACACACACACACACACACACACACACACACACACACACACACACACACACACACACACTTGAAGAGGAGGTAAAAACACAAAATACTAGTCAACCTTATCAAATTCATTTGACGGTTCCAGTTTTAATTAATTATTTTCTAACACTTATTTATTGCTCCTGACTCAGAATTTATCGGGGAAAAATACATTTGGATAATATAATCATTATAACCACAAATTCTACCAATGTACAAGTTTTTTTAAGTGGTATTGTAATGTTCTCTTTTCTGTTGATCCATGGTACACTTGTAAGGAATGTAGGTATCATCCCTCCAGCATTCTGTCTCTAAGTTTGTCTTGTCACTTCTCATTTTTACTATTCCTTTGCTAGATAAGCACATGACAGCATAACAACATCAAAGAAGCTGAAAGAAGTTGCTCAACTCTCTTATAAAGCATACCTACCTATATCCACCTATCAACCGTATCCATTGATTTATTTTAACTTTTTAAAGCTTTCCATCTACTCGGCACGAACAACCAAATCACTAATCTACTGTTGTTATCTACTACTCTGTTAGAGAACCATGTGCTTCTCAAAAACCTCTATCAGTTTTATTTACGCCTCTCTAACGAAAGCAGATTTAAGTCTTAATCTTTTTTCATAAGGAAAATATTTGACAGTGTGACAATTATTACTCCAGTGGAGTGAAGGGTGAGGACTGTTGCAGCACAGTGGTACCGATCGCTCATGGAGGTTGATTGGTCTTCAACATCGTGGCTATGATTTGACATTAGAAAAGGTGTCCACTTAGAGTAAAGGTTTGCAAAGGCCAAAACTCAATTCCTACGTCAAGAGGACGCTGTCTTAGCTCTAATTCATCACGATAACACGCCTATTTTAGTGCGACAAAGTAAAAGGAGAGATACATAAGAATTTGAAGATACTGTATTATTTCTTATGTGTTTTTCGATATGACATTAAATTGTACCAGTCAATTTCATTAAACTAAAAAGATTAACAATAGCCGTCACGAAGGGGTCATATGAACCCACTTGTTGAAGCACTGAAAATCCATGAGTTAATTCGTGTCTTTTTGGGACTGGAAAGAGAGACTAAGAAAGACACCAGTATTGACAGAACTGTTTGTCATATAAATTGGTTTTATCAAAATGACTGCTTCTTAATTAAATTGAATGACAATTGCGTATATCTATATTACTACTTTCCTCAACAATTTCTTAACAATATCATCACAAATGTAAAAAGGGAAGTTCAGGATCTCCACTCAGTAAAAGCAGGATTTTAAGTGTGTAACTCGTTCTGATCTTAACATATCATCAAACCTAGTGATGAATCCACTCAATCAGTAAGTTTGCTCGTCACTTTCTTCTGATTTCTCTACCGTGAACTAAGGAACTGAAGAAACCAATGCAATGCTGACAGCAGTTTGGAAAAATAATTGAAAGTACATATTTCTGAAAAATCAATGACAGTGTACTTGAGAAAGTGTTTTGTGTTTATATTGCTTTTTTTTTTTTTCTGTGCACACCATCGCCGACTTGTGGCGCCGCTCTCTTCCGTGTGGCCGAGACACTGCTGCTTTCAAAAAATAAACTCTCGTCCTTGCAATTTTAAAATTTCTAGCACACACAAGAATTATTATTTTGCATTGGTCTATATGTAGTACAAAATAAATAAAGACATGCAGTTTCCTATATTCAACTTTCTATAGCTCAGGTATCGTATAATTTCGTGCCCTTTCATTCTATCATGGTTATGTATGGAAAGCTGAACGATTGCCTGTTATTGATCATAAATTACAAACATTACCGCATTGTATTTTCATTGTTCAAGATCAGTTGTTCACTCAGTGATCTTTACTTCTCCTTCCAGTCAGAGCATTGTGTGTGTGTTTGGGGGTTGTTGATTTCTTTCACGTCCGTTATTGATACTAAAAATTCTGTTAATCCTCGTGTCCTCCGCCTTGACTCATGCTCTTGTCGGTGAGTAACAAGATGAGAAAACAACACATACGGATAACAAGGCAAGACACCGGAAGAGAAGACAAAGAAAGGCAAAATAAGGAAGGAGAAGACAAGGCAAAAGAATAACAAAACAAAACGAGCCAAGACAAAATAAGGTAAAACAAGGGAAGCTAAAGCAATGATAGAAGGAGAAAGAAGACAAAGTAAGGCAAAGCAATGCAAGAAAAAATAAGGCAAGACAAGGTAGTGAAAAAGAGATAAGTTAAGAAAACGGTTTATGGAGTAACAATTCAAGACAACTTATAGGAAGACAAGGCTAGGCAAGGCAAAGGAATGTAAGGTAAGATAAAGGTAAAACAGAAAAAGAAAGCAATTAAGGAAGATCTGAGATGAAAGTAGGTAAGCAAGGCAAGTTAGGAAGACAGGAAAGTACGAAGTGAAGCGAGGCGAGGCGAGGCATGGGCGGGGACAGCACCAGCACGCACCACTCCTAATGACGGGACGGTCTCGCCAGGGTGAAGAACGGCCGCGGATCCGTCACCAGCTAGTAATTACCGACTGAAATCAATTAACATCCTTCAGATAGCGAGACTACTACCTCCTGCTAAACACTCCTTTGCTCCTCCTCCTCCTCCTCCTTCTCCTTCTCTTATTCCTCCTAACCCTGTCGTCGTCCTCTACCTCCTCCTCCTCCTATTCCTCTTCTTCCTTGTTACTTTTCTGGTCCTCCTTTGCCTCTTTCTCCTCCCTTGACTCCTTGCTCTTTTCCTTCTACATCTACTTGTAATTTAATCCTTCTGTTCCTCCTTCTCGCTCTCATTTTCCTCCTCCTCTTCTGTCTCAATTGTTTTCCTTCTCTTCATTCTCCTTCTCCTCCTCCTTCATCCACTCCTTCTTACTACTTTTTTCCCTCTCCTTGCTACTACTGTTTGTCTTCCCTCTCTCCTGCTCCTGCTTCTCATTCTTCATTCTGAATAATGCTGATACATTCTCTAGATAGGAAAACACGTTCGTACATAGATCACCATTATCATGTTCATATTTCTAATTAAGGATATGTCCCGAATGTGAAGAGTGCTTCATGTCACAAGCAAAGTATGAATGAGAGTGCAGGTGAGGAAATGTATTTTTTACAGACCTACACGTTACATTTTTGACCGTATTATCAAGCGTTTCTAAGAGAAGGCTTAAGATTTTCAAGGGAGCTTTTCATTATTCTATTTTCAGCACAAGACTGCGTTACTACTAAAAAAAAAAAAAAAAAATGAAAGTTCGACATGCCTATTTTTTTTTTTTTTTCTGTGAACATTAAAAGATAGTCCTTAGGAAAAAATAGGTAATAATTTAGGAATACGGGTTATAAGAAGAAAGAGGACACAAAGCATATTCTGATACCGGGTCACCACAATTTAGTTCTCTTAAGTCTCTGCAGAGCGCCACATCAGCTCAACGATGTCGCCTCTTGCCTCTCCTGTGGGTCAGCTACTAGTGTCATGCACCATAACCAGCAGGTTCAGACTCCATTCTCTATCACCAGCATTTGTCAGACTCAAACCTCCATGTAGCAACGTGTATCCATCTATTCCTTACACCACAAACCATTAGTATATACATTAATCCTTTTCTCTATCATAACATCATTTTCAGTTTACTCTAAATATTAATAGAGAATTTAGTTTACTTGATATTTTTTTTAATGAATAGGTTACAGACCATACACGTTCTTACTCATTCATCACAACTGTATCTTTCCTTGCATTCTGTTTAGGAAATGGTAATTTCGTACAATACATAGGCTATACTGTATACTATATTGAGAGGCTTTAACAAGCAGGGCGACATCTTGCATTCCTTTTGCATCTTTTTTTACTTGAGCATTTCTGATCATATACACGATCTCCTGTTTATCTAAAAAAATTAATGGCGAATCTTTTTTTTTTTTTTTATCGTCAGAGGTTGTATTTACGCAATCAATCACTTGAGTTTTCCTGTTAATACGTGAGCCGGTTTTAGGGGGAAGAGTTGGGTTAGATGCGTGCAAACCGACCTCGTCTGGATTGCAGAGGCTTGCGCATTCCTACCTATGCTTCAGTGTCTTTGCCACTATGAGCTCAGGATTTAATGAGCGCTAAAGTTATTAATAGGAGGTCATTTTCAAATCAATAAATAATAAAAAGCTGTTTAAAATTGCAATATACATACTAATTACAAAAAGTATCTCATTCATTAACAATCAAAAGTTGCACTAAAACAAAGCAATTAAGTAATTCAAAATTTTAAAAGCCTCCCGTCAACTTCAATGTAGAAATTTGTTACGGTGAGAAAATTACAATTACTGAAGCTCAGGGACGAGCCACCCCTTGGGAGCCACGGTGCCCCTGCCCTATGTAATCGCAGGTAATTTTGTGCAATTCATCTTCACATTAACTGCTTCTCACAGAGCACTCTCTTTAAACATTATGCTATATAACGAGTCAAGTTTTTTCCTTGTTTTAACATTAACATTTACATCCTTTAAGAAATATATATATATATATATATATATATATATATATATATATATATATATATATATATATATATATATATATATTAGTATATACTATAACAGACTTTAAAAATAATTATTCAAATGTTGATATGTCCATACTTAGTAACTGCCTCCTTTACAGCGTGAGTCAGATGCAGCAAAAGAAAGTACAAAAATAGAAATGACACTGGTAAAGTAAGTCTATCAAAACAAAACATCATTGTTGCTCAAGTTTTTCTTCTCCCACCAACCTCGATTACCTTTATACCGCTTATAACTTGAGTTTTCTAACAACACAAGGCACCTTCAGGTGGGTGACAATCTAATACAGCATAGTCGTTTTGTAGATCCATTTTTTTAACGCTATATGCTTTTGCTTGTGGGTATATGATGCCTCACGACACCAGGACCGTCTTCCACCATTGCATAGCCGCGGACACCCCACAACAACACGGCAGCTTCCTCCACTCTCTCGTCCTGGTCGTCATGACAAATTACGCAGGAAAAGAGGCTGCTATTAGGGATAATTCAGCAGTAAATATGCAGGTGGATTGAATCATAATGAATTGCGTCTCCCGGCATGGTGGTTTATGTGAGAATGTTAATGAAGAGTGAAGGAAAGAAAAAGGAAAGAAGAAAAGAAATAAGAGGAGAAGAAAACGAAAAGCAGTTGAATGGAAGATGGTGAAAGATAAAATAGAGGGTGAGGATGATGCTAATGATGGGGAAAATATGACCTGGTGGAGGCAGTAGCGAAGAAAAATTAAGTGGAGGCAAAGATGGTGTATGTTTATGGTGTGGAGAAAAGTAGAAGGGAGGGAGTGATGGAAGAGGAGGCGGAGTGATTGAAGGGGATAGGCAGTGAGGGTTTCTGACACTCCCACAAGCAAGATAAGAACCCGGTTACTGGGCTCAGTGTGATGAGTACCCCCCGGCGTCCTGCAAGGTTACTGTTTTCACCCGCTTTCATCCTCTGGTGCAGGAATTATGAATCTCACTTGTTGTTATTCTGATGCATAAAACAAAAATAACGTGGGTCACAAACAACATAAGCAAAAAAAAAGTCTAATAAGCGATGGTGGTGATGATTTAGTTATGATAAACATGAATACGAGTACACACACACACACACACACACACACACACACACACACACACACACACACACACACACACACACCACACACACACACTCCTTCAAGAGTCACCACACCACTTACCCTGGGAGACTGTAGAGGTTTTCTTTTTATATTGACAAGATGTACGTAGTAGAGATAGTGCCCGCAGGCCTGATGGGCACTGCACCTGTTTAATTGTTCTGGATACCATATTTTTTTTATCAGATACTTATTCTTTATTTGAAAGGAAACTTCAACTCAAGCTGAGATCCTTTGACCTTTGTTCTTTGCGGAGACAAGCATCTGATTTACGTTTCCGGACCAGTGGCGCCTCAGGGACACGCCATGAAGTCGCTTTTCTGCTCCATGTCATTGAAAACAAGATGACTGAGAAGGAACGCATCATTATCACCAACAAAGCTGTCACTTTTCTAATCCGCGTGGCTGTAACTATAACTAAACAAGGCATGAAAATAACGCCTGTCTTTCGTCTGCATCTTGCTTTTGACCTCTCATACATTTATCATTTCTCCTCAAAGGCGAAACATAAAGATTGATTGTAAAAACCCTCACTCCTTCTTTCTTTACTTTCCTAACGAGAATGCCTCAAATACGACATGAAGGATTCCCCATCGTTCAAGAAGATATCACCAAATACAAACATAATCTCCCTAAGGCTACGTTGCCAGAGCTACAAGAAACCTGCCTGACTTGAACACGCATACATGGTATTACTAAATTTCATAAGCAATTTGTGGAAGAGTTCTCCCCTTCCGTGTCCTAATGTATGAATATGTCCGTTCCTTTACTTTATTTTTTTTCTAGTCTTTGGTGATTAAGGGTCATTTAAGACAACATGACCCCTGGGGCAGGCATTCATCCAAGGAAAACGCCTACTGTAAGACTGAACTATAATCTAAGACTTGTTACGTGCGTCCACAGATAGACGTGCTGCCGCCTCCATCAACTTGATCCATCCCCGAGAAAGAAAGAAAACTGTCATATGCATTTATAATAAGTATACGTATGTGAAATCTATCATGCTAACCTACACATGATTGGTGATTAGTTCTGCCTCCTTAGCTCCTCACTCTTACAGAGAAGGTGGTGGGTTAGGTCCTACCACTTCCCCGCGTACAGCGCCTCCCTCCCCTGTACTGCACCACTCAGATTCTGTGCTCTCATACATATTTCAATGATTGATAAAATAATATTCTTGTTACTAAGTGACTTACCAAACGAAAGCTTATAAAATTTTCGGAAAGTTCGGTCAAATATTTCGCTCACTTTATTAGTATTTATGAATGCAAAAGTTACCTATCAACAATGTCAAATGAATAAAATTTAATGATGAATATGTGCTTCAAGCATGCCACTGCTGTCCAAACCAAACAGACTGTCAAGATATTGCTAGACAAGCGGAAATTACTTGTGAAGTCAGTGATGTTATTAAAGTAAATCACATCCCTCCAGGAGAGGCTCCGCTCATCAACACAATCATTCTCACTAATTGGACGAGAACTCTTAACAACGCATATCATAATCATAAAAATGCAACGACTGGGGAGATTGTATTATCATTATTATTGTAGGATGTTTACCGAACATGATGTTTTAACGAGAATCTAATATTTCGTTAGCTGAGTTACCAAATTTATTGGACTTGAATATTCCTGCAGTGATATATGCAAAACTTATTGACCCTTTTTGCCCTAAAAGATTACTCTCCTTGGTTGCACTTCAAACAACAAAGAATCTTTTAAATAAAACAATCTAGGCAATCTTACATGAAGTCACAAGCTGCAGTAAGCCAGCTGCATTTTTATCTCAATGTACGTCACAAACAACAGAGAAAAGATTTTTTTCCTCAGTACAGCACCAGCACTGTCTAGATATATTCAACATAATATTTAAAACACATATGATTATTCACTTAAATACAAGTGTCTTGCTTTACTCATTACATGATTATGTTATTGCAGAAAGGTAAGATATGTATAAACAAATGCATAGGTGAGGATGATAGAGATAGATAGGTTTGTTGTGCATACAAGGAGTGCCACCTGTAGGCCGGATGTCTTTACAGTTTCCCTTGTTTTCTAATGTTCTTGTGAGTGCCGCAAGGACTATCCGTGAGGCGGCATTGACATGGATCTGTCCTCAACTGCTGCTATTGTAATCCAAAAGTCATTGAAAAGAAATGTAATTCAGTGCCAGTCTTAGAAATTTAAAGAAGATCGCACAGAATAGAAACACGGTATTGCATTCAAAATAGCCGTAGACGTATACGGTAGAGCTGAAGGAATGACAGGTTAAAGACTCCAAGACTCTCACAGAATATGATAGGATGGATCTACACAATATGAGAATGCACAGACGACTTTCCCTAATTCCTATTCACCTCATTACCTGCCTCATGCAGTTGTATGGCAGAGTCAGGTCAAGTCAGTATGTTCTCCTGTGTAATTTCACCTCGTATAATAAACATAAGATCAATCTATTGCATTATAGAAATATTTTCAATTGGTATCACAGTAAGAAAGGTGATGCGTGCTCTTACACCAAAAGAACAATGTGGTCTGGACTGAAGGAGGGATGGGAGGCAGACAAAATTAACTATAAGACGCTAGGCTTGCCAATTTCAGGGTCAATTAAAGTTGGAAAAAACACAATTGGGATCGTCAGATTAAAAAGGAAAACAAAATTAGTAGGTTTGCTTATAAACTAAGCAGTTATAAGTGAAGAAACTAGTATCTCAGCCACCTCAGATTAGAGAGAAGAAAAAGAAACTCAAAGCAAATAATATATTGTATACATAATACAAGACTGAACGAAGTGAGGCCTGCAAGTAAAACATTTTGTAGAATTCTATATTGAAGCAAAACCTAATGTGGCACAGACAGAAAAAAAGAGAACTGAAAAAACTAAAACTCCAAGGCATATTTATATAAACTCAGATTCTTCCACACTTAATCAGAAGCCTTGAAATTCCTAATACGTAAGCTTGTGTATTACCTGTGTGCCCTGCAGGGGCTAGTTGTGACGGAGGCGGGACATGGCGTGAAGCGAGGCAGCCCGGCTCCCCTCGCTCAAAACTAATAGAAAGATCAATTCCAGGGCAGGGAGAGGACACACTGAGGTCTCGTACACATGTAGTAAATAGGTAGCTACACAATAAATCAATGGTACTTTGTGATTCATGTCGCAAATTGAATTAAATAAAAAAGATACAAAGGAAGATATAAAACAACAAAAAATAACTAGAACTCGTATTCCTTTTACTTGCAACTCTTATCTTAGTAATGCAAACAACTTCGACAACAGCAACAATAACAACAATATCTACAACAAAATTACAATTGTATTGATAGTTACAATGTACTATTACTACTACTAATATTGGTACTACTACTAAGGAGGTGGAGTTGCTGTGTTAGTCTCCATCAACTATATTTTCTCATTTATTGCCAAGATGTCCTTTATCGATACTTTCCTTGAGTGTGTTGCAGTACAAGTCACTGTTAATAATGAGTCTCACTTTGTGACAAGTGTAAATAGGCCTCCTAAAGGAAATTTACAAATTTTTTGTGTTGAATTGGAAAGTATTTTTGAGTATGTACACACTCATAACTTCAATAATGTTTACTTTATAGGTGACTGGAATTTGAATCTATTAAAACACAATGAGGATGCAAATGTCCGTAAAGTTACAAATCTAATGACCAGCAATGCTTGCTTTCCTCTAACCACAAATCCGACTAGTGTCACAGAGTTCTCAGCCACATTAATCGATCACATTTGGTCCACCAATGTTGAATGTAACACCAGTAATTACATACTCCATTCTGATATGTCTGACCATTTTCCAGTCATGTCTAAATTTTGCTTTTCATTCGCAGCTAATGACTCTCCATCTTTTTAATGACTCTCTTTTGTCTTAAAATAATTATTTCCGGTACACAAATCCGAATGTTCCGTTCAGAATGAGAGGTAAAGCCATGGGAGGATGTAATTTCATGTAATTGTCCTAATGCAGCATATGACAATTTCTTTTTTTATTTATTCAACCTATTTGATATCTAGGTTCTTTCCAGAAAAAAATAAAATTAAACAGCACTAGGAAGAGAAAAAAATCCTTATATTACATCTGCATTAAGTAAGAGCATAAGAGGAAAACAGACTTGAGAGATTATCCAAAAAATGGCCCCTGGTTTATTGTAATTATTATAAGAAATATAGAAACAAACTTAATAACTTGTTAAAAATAGCTAATAGTGAATATTTGAGAAACAGTCTTATAAAAAATCAAGGAAATCAGAAAATTCATTGGGAAATTATAAACTCAGTATTAGGCAAACAATCGACAGTAGCGAATCGGAAAAAATTTATCTCCCAGCTATGAAAATATACCTGATACTTTCAATAACCACTTTCTAAATAATATATCTATAGATGGAGAGATTGAGGGCAGGGATCATCATATGCAGTATCTTAAAAATTCTCCAAGCTTTTCTTTTTATATTTACCCAATAAGTAAAACAGACACAGAAAAGTACATTAAATTATTAAAATCTCCTACTCCAGGATATGATTCAATTCCTCTAAAGCTTCTTAAACATTGTGCTGTCTTAATTTCTGAGCCTATCTCACATATAATAAATTTGATATTTAAGACGGATGGTTTTTCAAAACAATTTGAAAGTAGCAAAAGTAATTCCAGTATTTAAAAATGGGGGTGTTACTTGCATAAAAAATTACAGACCAATATCGTTGTTATCAGCAGTACTAAGATTATAGAAGAAATCACCACAGACCGCCTTTTTACTTACTTGTAAACAAATAATCTAATTTCAGAATGTTAGCATGATTTTCGGAAAAATAAATCAACAGAATCTGCCTTGCTACAATTTACATCATTTGTATATAAATGCTTAGAAGACAAAGTATTTACTGTAGGTCTTTTCATGATCTATCAAAAGCGTTTGATTCTTTCACATGAAGTACTTTTAGATAAATCAAATAATTACTTAAGTGACAAAAATATTTGTATTTTGTAATAATAACAGTTTTTCCATGAAAGTAATAACAAAAGGTGTACCACAAGGTTCCATGCTTGGTCCATTGCTATTCTTAGTGTATATTAACGATATTGTAAATTCTACTTCTAAATTTAAATTTGTTCTCTATGCTGATGATACAAATCTTCTCTTATCTGACAGAAATGTACCTTCCTTGCATGAAAATCTAACTATTGAATTTAACAAAGTTATACATTGGTTAAGATGCAATAAATTACTGTTAGATGTAAGTAAAACTAAACTGATGTTTTTTCAAAACCATTCTGTTAGGAATATTTTACCACCATTTCAGTTAAATGATCACATAATCACACAGGTTAAGCAAACAAAATACCTAGGAGTACAAATAGACTTTAATCTTAATTGGAGATTTCATATAGACTATGTATGTTCAAAACTATCAAAAACTTTTGGCATCTTATACAAAACATGAATCAGCTATCTACAGAATCATTAATTAGTATTTATTATACTCTCTGTTATCCCTTGCTTTCCTATTGTTTCCCCTTTTGGGGCTGTACATGGCCATCATATTTACATAGTGTTTTGCTGCTGAAAAGAAAATTCTTAGGTGTATTTTGTATAAAAGGAGGTATGATTCTGTATTAGGTGAGTTCTCCAGGATGAATTTATTGCAGTTTCCTATGTTCT